>NC_089749.1:54783607-54848607 GCF_040412425.1 Macrobrachium rosenbergii | reverse complement strand
TTTTCAACCTGCGATAATAAACTAACATTCATTCAATTCAGGTAAATTTCCTGTGTCTGACGTTTTTAGCTCCAAATTCCTTGGAGTTGATATGGGCTAAAATAGGTCGGAATATTCAGATTTGGAGGTCACACTGAATAAGAAGAGAGGCAATATAAGACAAGTCGGTCCCACACCAGTTAAAAGAGGACTGCACGAACAATAACGGATTGATATAGACCACAATTGGCCATGAGCCCTAAAGGAAGGTGATACTTTAACATTCACATGTCTATAAGGAATAGAAAAATAGTAACCTTTAATGCCTTACAGGGAGACTGTGGCGGAAGGAGGAGATTGCAGTGCTTGAGGAATATTTGGTTACTGTCCAAATTTGCATTCTTTGTTAAATATTGGTATACTACATTGTTTTCATGTTAATGACGCCAATGAATAAACATTGTACGTAACAGTTCTCATACAGACAGGAAAATTCCATGTTTTGGTTTAGGTTCTATATACTTTTTAATACATATAAATGTGCATATATATATATATATATATATATATATATATATATATATATATATAAATGTATATAACATATATATGTATATGTATATATATATATATATATATATATATATATATATATATATATATATATATATAGTGCACAAGTATATATATATATATATATATATATATATATATATATATATATATATATATATATATATATATATATATATATATAATACGTATGAGTGCACAAGTGCTCGGCCTTTCGCTGAGCAAATTATCTAAAAAAAGAACATTCTCTCTCTCTCTCTCTCTCTCTCTCTCTCTCTCTCTCTCTCTCTCTCTCTCTCTCTCACTTAAGCACGTGCCATTCATCAGTTCTGAGTAGGGTACGAAATTCTTCACAGAAAAATAAATGAAAATACTTCCCCCTACGGAAAGTGGTTTTGGTGTCGAATTGCTTCATTAAAGAAAATTACGATTTCACATTTTTTCACAATTTTACTGCCGCGGCAAAATACAAGTGATTAATTTTATTACTGTCATTCGACTGATTATTATTATTATTTATAATTAGGACAGATTTTTATGGAACAAACCAACTTCGACGGAATATGTGAAAAAAAGCACGCAAAGATGAAGAAGGACGAAGTACATTTGAATATGCATAATAAATGTATAAAATAATGACATATACTAAACATATCAATTAATTAACTTAAACAAGCGCGCTGCAGCGTATCCTCCAGAAACGAAACTCGATCGCAAGCCTGTGGAAGGCCCTAGAAGGCTATGCTGCAAAGGGCATGGTGCACACTCCAGGGTGCAGAAGCTATGCTTCAGCGGGCAGGGTAGAGAGTCTATGGTGCAGCAACCACGGTACAGAGGCTATAGTATAGACACGATGTTACATAGGCTATAGCACTTATGCCATGACAGAAAAGTTTCATGACATTAGTTGTACTGTGGTTAATTGCCGCAAGGAAACCAAAAGTTGTATCCGAACCCTAAATATTACAGCACAGGGGCGCCAAAACATTATTTAAAGAAAGGGATGTAGAACGCTCCCTACGGACTAAGATGAACAAAATAAATCCCCAAACGGTGAGATGTCAAAGGTCACAAAGACTTGCCACTGAATTTACACACAAAGTATAATGACGACGGAAATTTCACAAAGGCACAATCCTTAACTGGATTTGATGGTAACACTCCATAACAATTAAATACTGGCTCGACATTGAATACCGCCGTAGTGTAAAAATGTAACTATAACAAATACTCTTCGTAGCCCACTGAAATAGAAAGCTCAGGCCTCGTGAGGTAGGTAAGTTGCTGAGGTCTACGCTTGCAAACTCCCTAAAAACGTCAAGCCAGAACTAAGGGATTACACACACAAGCCAGGATATGGGTTCAGAATGTGGATTCTCGGTCCTTACGGCCTGAAAGATGTGGGTCTGCTTACATCCAATTAGATAAATATTATGTCCACTTTAGCGAAATGACACAAAAATCTAGTGACTGGGCGTAAAACAAGGTTTGTCAATAACGTAGCTTTTAAAGTTTACAAACATGAAAAAACCAATTTCAATATTTTTTGGGGAAACAGTACAATGAAGCAAACTACTCAATGAAGAATAAATTTTAAAACGACCATTCGATGCTGTATCTGTTAAGGCAATCTTAAAGTGATCAAAAGGTATATGTTGTCTCGTATCCCAACTAATACAAATCTGTTATAACAATTTTTGAAAGGTTACTCTATCATCAAAATATACAACATGACCAATTTTAGCACAAATATAATATAAAGCGCACAACCTTAGAGGAATCTAATGTATAACACATATAATAAAAACATTTATATACACAAAATATATCAAGTGTTCATTGAAGTTGAGTGTTTGCATAACAGATATCTCCAAGATAACAACAAATGGACCTCATGTAATTTTATCCAAAACAAAAGGCTTGAGGACACGCTAAATTGGGATTTGGTAAGGCAGGGAGGACCACGGAGGGAGTCACTGTTTCTGTTATATATAGTAGTTGTTGTCAGTGGACGGGGAGATTATAATGAACACAACGGAAAACTGAAATCTGGCACTGGGCCGTGATTTCCCATACCTGTGTAGGCGGCGCTGGATTCGATGGTGAGCGTCGTGGGCCGGTGTTTGTGTTCCTCGTGCTTGACATGCTTCCGCTGTTGCCGCACCGCCACGGCGGGCATCGCACCTATCATCCTCACCTGCGGGGCACAAGGCACATCTTACATGGCGGAAGACCCAGGAGGGGGTGGGGGATGTCTTCTCCTTTGCAGGGAAGTGGAAAATGAGGAATGCTAAGGATGTCCGTCGAATGACGGAGGATGAAGGAAAGATTGCTTTCTGGCTGTGAATAATGGATGGACTCCATGCAATTACATGGAAAATGGCGGCATTTAAAGACGGATGTTACATAATTAAGGATGAAAAGAGAATTGCATTCATTACAATTTAATGAAAAAGGATGATTGTGGAGGATGCGCGTCCAAGGATGAAGGAAGGAATGTATTTCTATTTAGGATGAAAGAGTTTTAGTGTTCTTTGAAAGTACATGGAAAATGGTAGCTATGAAGGATGAATGTCCGATGGTGAAGGATCAAGAAAGTATTTTTTAAAAATTGCTTTCCTTGCAAGTTCATGAAAAATGATGACCATGAAAGATGAACGTAGGATGATGAAGAGTAATGGAAGGATTGAAGTCATAGCGGGTAAACGTAAAATAATGATTAAGAAAGACATATATATATATATAATATATATATATATATATATATATATATATATATATATATATATATATATATATATATATATATATATATATATATAATTAAGATAATACATCGCATTGACACGATGATTAAGAACGGCATGCAACAGTTTCTGAGTTAATATAAAACTCAAATAAGATTCTCAGAGAGAGAGAGAGAGAGATGTCTTATAAAAAGACACACCAAGGTATAAAGAGGTGGATAATAGCTTGTTCAACGGAAAAGGGAACTAAATGAGAGAGAGAGAGAGAGAGAGAGAGAGAGAGAGAGAGAGAGAGAGAGAGAGAGAGAGAGAGAGAGAGATTGCAACATCTATGTAACAAGATTTCAGTAAATATTTAAAACTGGTAAGAAATCTCAGAGTATTAACTTTACATCAATATATAACACATTTAAAGTAAATAAACATTTCATACCAATGCAAAGATATTATTCATGCAATTACTTGAGAATCAGCAATTTCATAACACTCTAATGATGATAATTTGAGAAATTCGTCGATTGGTGAATATGAGAAAATCAGGAAATAAAAAAAAAGAAATCACTTCTGATTTATCAAATAGCACTTAATACGGATATAAAAGTAATGAAAAATAATCAGGAAAATTCCAATTTCAATTTGCCCCCAATGAAATCTTTAAATGTAACACAAAAGACGTTTTTAATAAGAGAAATAGGTAATTCTTGTTTTATACTCAAGTGGGTGCATATCCTAAACATGTATAAGGCACCCACAGATTAATACACATTTCTCTTCATAACAAAAGTGACGCTGAACAAACTACAGATCATCAAAGCAGTTACAATGTACACTATTTTGCAGCACAAAAATGAAATTACCATTTTGCTACTGGATACTCAGGAATTCCAGGTGCGAGTTATGGGATCTCTTTTACCCCTGTTTCCTCTTCAGTTTTTCGTCCTTGTATATGGAAATGTTAGCATCTCGTCTTCATATCACACCAGAAACTTCATTTCCTTTACCTGCCCAGTAAGATCTCACTAAGTTTGTGTGTGTGTACTTCAAACCATCCAGGGTCCTCCCCCAAGTCTCACATGTTGTCATGTGACGACCTCACCGTTACTTCAGCAGAGATATAACAGTAATGTTCAAAGTCTTCGTAACACAGTGAGACCCAGCGCTTCTTCACTTGTTGAAACTCCGTCTTCGTGGTGCTTCTGACTTATTTCCTTCTTTACAGCCGCTGATTAATGATATTCAATCTCCATCAAGTTTATATTTTGATTATTTACGATTTGAACGTTATCGGCATTTAACCAAAACTCCCACCACCAACAAAAAAAAGATTACAATATCTCCAAATTCACTTATTATAAAGTTGATCTTATACACAGTTCGGTATCGTAATATCACCGAAAGAAATTTTCAACAGAACATTTCAAAATACTGAAATAAAAATCAAGTGGCGTTTTGGCTTATCTGTTTTGTTCTCTTCTCACCGAAGATGTACATTACAAAGAAAACATTCACACACAAAAACAAAAACAGCTGAGCACCCTTTGTCAAAATGGTGCTGACCTTTGAAAGGTTAAAAATACTTTCCACATTATTTTGAGAATTTTGGGGTCGAACGTTTTGACCAAACAATTAATCCAAATGTCATTCGTCATATTTTCCATTAATAAGTTTCGAAACTTCATACCAACGTAATAAAACGCAAACATAAAATGCAGAATATGATTAATCTACCTAGCTTTAACAATAATGTAGGATGCATCAATACCAGCTTCACTGCAAGATCACTGCTCTCTCTAAAATTTCTGTGTGAGAAGATATACATACATACATACATACATACACACACACACACACACACTCATATATATATATATATATATATATATATATATATATATATATAGAGAGAGAGAGAGAGAGAGAGAGAGAGAGAGAGAGGTGTTTGTTTGCGATGACTAATGAAAAGTAATTTTATCGTAGGTCCTCTGTAATGAACTCGTTATATAAGAGCTTAGGAGCATCGATACCGACAACATACAAACAAAGCTGGCAAATAAACATTCGATACGCAGACAAGGTTTCGGTATATATCTGGATCAGATTTCCTTCTTATGTAAAACTTGTCGAAGTCTTTTTTTACCCATTATTCTGCTACTATCTCTCTCTCTCTCTCTCTCTCTATACTGTCATTTCTCAATAGCTCTGTTCGAAACAAAATGTAACCCATTTACTTACTATATTACTACTACTCTCTCTCTCGTGGAATGGAGGGTTTGTAAGAGTTCGGGAAAACAGAATAATAGAGTTCCTAAGCAAGGTAACGGAGGGATTCCCCTAACGATTTTCGTGCAGTAAATGTGACAAGAGTTGATTTGGTGGGTTTTACAAGGTCACTGAATAAGATAAGAGAACTATTCGACATCACACAATGAATGGCTCCATCGAGCAATACTGCGTATGGTGTACAATACACTGAGGACTCTGGCATGTTCTAACACTAAACATGTAAATATTATAAGACATATCCAGTGAGATTTCTCTCTCTCTCTCTCTCTCTCAAACCAAAACCAGGGGCAGTGTGAGCGGGATCTCAGAGAGAAATGTATTTATGGGTGTCCAGGGTTTCACTGCTGCCTCGGCCGCTGTAACTCTAACCTTCAGACATGAAAAGTGATCATCGCCTGCATATAAAAGGTAACTATACAGGTCATCAGGAGAGAGAGAGAGAGAGAGAGAGAGAGAGAGAGAGAGAGAGAGAGAGAGAGAGAGAGAGAGAGAGAGAGAGAATTTAAATTCTTAATATAACGTTTTTCCCTACTGTACATACAAAAATTATAAATACACAACATAAGAAATATAAGCTTTTGAACGTAATGCAATCCTAATGACTGGAAAGGACTCGCCCTCTTGGATGAACATTACCCAGACGAAATTCGAGCCATGATTCATACAAGTATAATAAAAGTTCTGAAAGTCTACCAACCAGTTGATTATTGAATATTCTGACAAAACACATTGCATTTGGCAAACACAAGAATGATTAGCAATCCAAAATATTGCATTAAATCCGCCTAAAATGTCCGAGACCATAGCTTTGGTGTTTGACTACACATGACGAAGGGATGTACATATTCGTTTTTGAAACAAAAGCTTGAAAATACTCTTCTCAAATACGTTACTTACAGGAACATTTCTAATTCAGTAACTTCGTTACATTTTCACAGCAGAACAAATGATTTTCGCAAGAAGTTTGTTTAACGAAGCTGTTGAAATTTTGCAAAAATATATGACGAAAATAATGAATACTTATGAAAGGTCAAGGAAATGAAAGAACACTTCAAAGTAAACGGCTTTTAAATGACATAAAACAAGCACGACGATAAAATAAGAAGCAACAATTAAAACCTAACAAAGATTTTGATACCAAAGATAATGAAGAGATTAATATAATACCATAATAACAGTAATAAAACATCAACAAATTCAATAGAGAAAATACACATGAAAAGGTTCCAGTCTTGTGGATGCAAATGATTGGTCTCCTGAATTGGGAGAGTGCCTGAAATAAATAAACAGAGAGAGAGAGAGAGAGAGAGAGAGAGAGAGAGAGAGAGAGAGAGAGAGAGAGAGAGAGAGAGAGAGATTAACGATTATAAAACGAGGGACAATGAGGGACATAACAATAATAACAAAGATGACTTCAAAGTAAACAACGACACGAACAAACAAACTCACATCATTATTATAAAATAAAATGAACGCCACGACGACCAAAATCAATCATGTGCACAAAAATATTCACCGTAAATACAAAAAAAAAAAAAAAAAAATCGACCAAAATGAAATATCTCACGATGAAAAAAGTCATGTCAATAAAAAAAACATATCCATGATGAATACAAACAACTGAACGAGATAAGAATCGGAAAACGTTCCAAAAGACAACAAAAAGAAAGAAATAAAGAAAAAGGACTCCTTCCCTCATTGCAATGCACCGGAGCTCCGCGGACGAAAGCCCTGCCAGTGATAAAAACGCCGTTAATCATAGAAATCGACTCCTGAAACTCACGGAGTCCCCGTGAAGACTTCTTCATCAATCTCTCATTTGTAATTGGGGCCGTTCTGAGTGGGCCGAGTTACTTACTTACTTACTCTCTTTTGGAAGTTCTATAATGACAAAATCAACTCATTTTTCTTAACGGATGATATATATATATATATATGTATATATACATATATATATTAATGCATATATATACATATAAATTTTTGTATATATACATATACAAAAACACACACACACACACACACATATATATATATATATATATATATATATATATATATATATATATATATATATATATATTACAATTTCCTGCATAAAATGTTGCATATGCGTACTTAATAAAACTATATATAAACATTATACGCACACATGCATATGCACGTATCCTAACACATACACAAACATTAGCAACAACTGAATCTTGGCAACGGCTATACATCTCCTTATTCAATACAGGGATATACTACAGTCAATAGCTATTATACGTCGTTACAAAAGGAAAATAAGAGATACATTTTTCACTGACAATAAACAGAGATCAAAATAATCTCTCTTTGATCTCGGATTAAAAAGTTCTGAAAAACATATTGTGCCAGAAACATTGTCAATTAGTTTGGCAGTTTTAAATTTGGTTGTAAACTGTAGAGTGTGAAAAATAAAGAATACCTGATATGATGGTCACATTTATAACTTCTACACTAAAAAGTTTTTCCAGCGTTCACCTATCATAAGGAATACTAAGTGCTTCACAAAAATCCAAAAATGGCATTTTCCTTTTCACCTGTTCTTATATCAACAGAAAATCCAGGTATCAGTAATTTCTCCTGAAATTCTTTAATCGACCCAAACTCAGGGAAGTACATTCATACATCGTCCTACATCCCATTGCAGTTCCAGTCTTCTTATTTTTTTTTTTATATCGGATGACAACGCCTCTGACAGAGCGTCACAAAGACCTAACCCTAAAAATCACTTAAAACCATTTTTAAGATAAAGAATATCATGGATTTAATACGTTGCAAGAATGTGGAATTTTAAACAGTAGCTATCATTTACTGATTTATCGAAATCTGCCACACTCTAGACTCGGGTCCGTGTCCATTGCAATTACTTTCTTATAGTTTCAGACTCATGTCTCATCTCAGCCTCTTCATTCTTTAATGATTATCCTTATCCAGCTTCTGTTATAAACGAAGCATGAAATTACCTTACAAATAAAAACATTTCGCAATACTGAGAAACAATAGGGTATTGGCTCTTGATGTTACTAAGGAAGGGTGCCCTTACAAACGTTTCCCCTTACTAATTGTTTTTATGCTTAAAATATGACTACGTTCGATATGATTAAGGCTTTTACTTAAAAAAATATAAATGTACATATATATGTATCTATATATATGTATACAATTTATATATATATATATATATATGTGTGTGTGTGTACCGTATATATACACACACATATATGTGTGTATATATATATATATACATATATATATATATATATATATATATATATATATATATATATATATATATATATATATATATATATATATATATATAAATAAAACCAAACGTCATCTTACACTGCATGTGATAAAGTCTAATCGTAGTACGTGAGCACCTACTGAAGATATGCCTTACTGAAAAAATAAATATACGAATTGTAACCCCATAAAATGCATAAAACGGGCAAATTATTCTAAAAATCTAAACAACTAAGCATGTCGGTAACAAGACACAGGACGTCATAAATGTAAGGCATTTAGCCACATTCTTTATCCCTTTCTGATTGACGTCTGTGCGGATCAACTTTGATAAGCCGTTCAAATCCTATAGGAACGGGAGGGCTCTTTATTTGACGAGTCACGCTTACCGTTTCCATATGATAATATGTGGAGGAAGTATGAGTTTCAGACGGTATAAACTGTGCGCAAACTTTGCTCAGTTATGTCTGAACAGGACCACAGTGATGGTTGTATGGCGATCAGAGCCGAAGCCGCGCACTGTAGTCAAGTACGCCCTTTGGCGGTGTGATAGGAAATGATAATTTAGCCACTTGTACCGAGTACTGTGATTAAGACCCAAACAGTTGGGCAAGATGGTTATGTACTGGTAATTTAATCCTTTCACCGCCTAAAAATAGGGTATACTGTAAATGATACTGTGACAAATAGCTAACTAATTTAATGGAAACATTCCATCGATAAGGGATACCAAAAAAGAGAAATTTAATGCTTCTGGGAAAACATCAAAGTATTATATTATTCCTTTATTGACATTTCGAAACAATGATTTTATGGATGAGTGCAAAACACATGTTAATTTCTCTTCAATAAGACTAAACAGTTTAATATGTAAAAACCACCCAAGTATTCGTACTTTCATGCAATATTTATTTCCCCTGATTAACCCAACTGTTACCTCACAGTTGTCTATACGAGTAATTTTGGCGGAAATACTGTCAACAAGTTGCACGAAACTAAGTAGAATAATAATAATTTACTACTAACTAAATTATACCATCCTACATGGCGTCATTTTGCTCGGGAATTTCGTCGAAAAAATGCGTAGAATAATCAAAACTAGAATTAGCATCCGCCGGGAAAGCAGACCCAATCGCTACAAACAGGAGTACAGATTAACTTCTTACTTAGCTGGCTTCTTCCGGGGTTCATTATGACCTATCGCCGCTTACACTAGACTGCCATGGACTGCTGGAAATTTCAGTAACATTCGATCATCCTCTTCTTTCCAGGTTAAGATTCGACGTAAAGGATTTAACCCTCAGGTTGCAGTTTAACCCGCCTGTTAATGACTATTGGCCACTAGATTTTTCACAATATCAGTGATAATCCCGTATGGAAGATTGCACAAGGGCTACTACTTTTAACATGGGGTTGTCCCCACGCATAAAAAAAAAAAATACTAAGGAGAAGGCTAGGCTGCAGCTAAACCCCCATAATTGAGATCATGTTCATCGGTTCAGCTTAAAGGTAAAGTCAAACAAAGCTATTCACAACCGGTCCGTGCAATCAAAAGGGAGATTATAGTTGAAGTTCAAAGGCTATAAGGCTTTTGGATACTGCACCGCATTTTCTTATTTGACCTGAAAAACAAGAGGGTAACATCATCGATTCGGTTTTAATTTCTGTATCTTGAACGCATAAAGTCACCCATAGTTCTCGGAACAATCAGTATGACTGACAAAGACGATAAAGTAGTTTGTGACCAGGTTGGCTAGAGAGAGAGAGAGAGAGAGAGAGAGAGAGAGAGAGAGAGAGAGAGAGAGAGAGAGAGAATGGTCGGTGTGCTGATGTAGGGGAAAAATATTTTATGAGTAGGGGGAGGGAGAAGTTGTAAAAGTACCCCGGGGGGGAGCATGCGCGGCGGCACAGCACTTTATGAGCGAGGGGAATTATTTTATCATTATGAGTAAGGGAGGAAAAAATGAAACAACGAACAGAAATGAATAATGGGTAGACATGTCTGTTATTCCTTCACGAGCGGTGCCCTTCATTTTAGTCTGGAAAGGAATAAAGAAAACCGGACTTTCTGAGGTTGGATACTGGAACTGCGAATGGCAAATATCTCTGGCCGTTTTCCTTGAACACTCGGGCGTCTTGAGGGGTATTGCGTCGTATGGCCTTGTGCGATACACAAGGTCATTATTTAGCCTTTGCTCTGTTTCTCATTCTCCATCCGCTTCCTTTTGATGTCATTCCCACTTGTATGTCCAATTTCTTTAACTTGACCTCACCCCATTATTCACCTCTCGTTTAAGATTTAATCCTTCGGGCTATACCAGGAGAGTCTATGTAGGATCACAGATTAATGGTCTTGCTAAACTATTTAAGATTAATAATAATAATATAATAATAATAATAATAATAGTTCTAAACTTACTCTAGCTCCCTTTGTTGAATTCTGTTAATTTGTACGGTTCTGGATAGGATCTAGATATACTGTATATTTCTTTTCTAATATCCCAAGATCTCTCTACACTACTGAAGTAATGAAAGAGTTCATAGCTGATATCTGATGTAAGACATCTCAGTTTGTTGAGAGAGAGAGAGAGAGAGAGAGAGAGAGAGAGAGAGAGAGAGAGAGAGAGAGAGAGTATAACAGTATCATGAATAGAAAAGATCTTTATGGTTCGAGACGTATTCTTAAGCATACTAAACCCATGTGCGACAGACAATGGAAAAACATGAAAGGCGACCATCACAATGGAATGAAAATAGATTCGACTCCACTAATGACTGACGCATAATGAGGGACGTCGCGCAACACTCTATTTCGCCCTCGGTGAATGTGACAGAATGCAGCCTTTCTCAGAGTCTCTGAACGAGAGGAATGCGTCTGAAACAAAGTGACTTTGCAATGAATGGCAATTATGGTGTAACAATTAACACGTCCAACATCTCTGTTCTGAATGGAATCTTTCATTCTCTCTGTCAAGGAGGTAATGTTTTTGGCTAGACTTGTCTGTAACACTTAAGGACAGATTTTGCGATATTTCGTTAAGATTCTTCATGTCCCTGGCAAAAACTCATTAGAATTTTGTAAAGGGTCCAAGATCTTTTTATCACTTTGTTTATTCTTATTGTCACGGATGTATAGCTAAAAGAATCGACAGCTTTCAGGTGCTTGTGAAAGCTATGGTAATACACTTGACTGCCCTTTCTAGTTGCTATTTGTTGTATATGCGTGACAAAAAACTAATTTCACTGCACAAAACTCAATTTAAAATTAAGATAGCATATTTATAAAGAAACAAAATGGACTACTATCTGTGAAACCTGAGTTGTCTATAAGGTTCATTCGGTTACTTGAAGATATTCATATTCATCTCTCTTACCAATACCGTTAAATATGAGGATCAGAAAGAGAGACCATCATTCTGAACATTCATATATGAAGATGTGAACGAGGCTGACCAAAGGTTGAACGAAGGCTATTCTGAAAGTGGAGATTATTACCCACAGAAAAATAAATATATGGATACACATTGTATTTCATTAAAAGGGTCAACTTTTCTTTTTTTAACTGAGGTCCCTTCCTGACAAATATTTATCAAAAACTGAAAATAAATTAATTTACTCCATATCTTCATAGGTAGTGTAATACTCATGTAAGGTTTAGGCTCAAGAGTATCCGTCATACGAATAATACAATAAAAATGTAATTTTTCATGTAAAGTATCAGAGAACATGGTAAATACACTTCTATTCTTTAATGTATTCTTAAGACTGGACCTTGAAGACAAAACATGAGTCACTAAAGGGTGCAAGAGTTCAATGAACGAGAGGTACTTCCACGAACAAGTAGCAACGGCTAATTTTAAAAAATTTCTTTCCTTTCCTAAGTCGTCTATTGCGATGTGCTTATCACATCCAAAAGAATTTTCTTTCGATCTCATTACGAACTTTTACTCTCGCTTTCCTATCACGGCAAGTTTCGTATTAAGCTTTACACGTGAAAAAGCACGAACAAGTTAAAAACAAATAAATGAAAGGAATTTGAGAAAGGAATTCAAAATGCCTCAAACAACTTTTCGGAATCCATCCTTTCTTCCGTTGTTCTCAATTCGTATTTCCTTTTCTTTCTTAAGAGCAAGGTTTATCGCTTCCTTCGGGGTCAGACCCCATCCTCCTAGACTTTTATCTTCCTCATCAATAACCAAGTTTTTCTTCCAAATATAATTATTGGACAGAAAAATGTATCATAACGTTTCAGTAATCACGTTCCTACACTAATTGCTATTATCATTATCAATTTTTTTTTTCATCTAAATACCTTTTCCCTGGTTGGCTCAATAAAGTGCAGCCGTTCCGGCTTTCAGAAAATATGGTTGCTAGCCCCACCTATATTTAATAGGCTTATGTATCAATCGCGATTGTCACTTCTTGGTGATTATCCTTCCAAGCACAGACCAGATCCACTGGCAGTATCACAGTTTTCTGTGTCCGAAAGACCGGAAAGGGTTCTCTGCCCAATTAAACTCTGGTTATGCTGACAAATTCATTCTTAGAGGCAGATTAGGTACTGAGGAAACACCGAGGCATGCAGAGACTAACATACTGGAAAAGAAGGGTATCATGTCTTGTCTCATAAGCATTTACATATGACAGAATATAATTATACAAATCTCATTATGTCAAAAAAATTAATTTTGACTGGCTTTGTGTGTGACCGTCATGAATTTCTTACTTGTTCCTAAGTTAAGATTCGCAAGAACTTATTATTTACCGTTTATAATCGTACCTCCTTTTTTAATCATTAGCTTAAAGCCTTGAAACGTTGACCTAAACTTAGAATAGAATAAATCTGTATCAGATAATTCTTTGCCCGGCTTTTTTATATATATATATATATATATATATATATATATATATATATATACATATACACACTCATGCATACATATATATACAATATATATATATATATGACCATATACGCACAAGGTGTAAAGAAAGTCAGTGGTAAATTAAGGCACATATTGTAGCAAGCTAAAAATATATATACCAAAGCAAGCAAGAAAAGTGAGCAACAGGTTGGATACAACAAGTATCTTGGCTGAGGACTTGCAAGAATTATCTATTTTAGGATATATGTATGTATGTATGTATGTATGTATGTATGTATGTATGCGCGTATGTATGAATATATATATATATATATATATATATATATATATATATATATATATATATATATATATATATATATATGTATATGTATATATATTGTATATATACTGTATGTAGCAGTAAAACTTTCTATATATTGCAGCAGCATCACTCTCCCATTAATTTCCTTCTCATTTGGCCTAGTTCCAAAAGGGCTTTGGATCTTGATGAATTTTCCAAGAATCCCTATTGATCTCCGAGAATCTCCTGTCCACCAAAGGCAGGACCTTCACTGAATCACCAGAGATATTCTTTATAACCTTTTAAGGATTTTTTTTTTTGGGGTGGGGAAGGGGGAAGTGAGGCGGGGATTTTTGGCAATATGTTTCCGACGGTATCTTTCATATTTTAGGTTGAGTTGGATCATGATGCTGTTCTTGAAAATGGTGGGGTTTAGAAACTCACGCAGATATAGTAAGAGTGTTGAGAAAATCAAATTTCTTCTTGGCTTTTGTATTAAAAATGAATTTACAATATAGCTAAGCAAAGACAGATAACAATATTGCACACAAACCTGTATTATCTACATACATACATACACAAACACACAACACATACATACATACATACATATATATATATATATATATATATATATATATATATATATATATATATATATATATATATATATATATATATATATATATATATATATATATACACACACACACAAATACCGTATAGCCATGCTCATTTCCTGATGAATAACAAGGGCTACTAGACTTCTCTTTCAGTTGCACTGTTTTTGACAGGTGGAGTTTAATGGACTAAGTAAGCATATTATAAAAGTAAAAATCTAAGTACTTGATCATCTTTTGGTTTCGAGTTTCCCCATTACTCCCTTTTTATGGAACTAGCAACACTTTCATTCCTTTCCTAAAATTGGATTACATTCCTCTCTTAGATTACTGACAGTTATAAGAACATTTGAAAAAGAAAAGTTAACCTGGTTAACATAAAGATACTTAATATAAGAGAAACCAAAGACAAAAAGCACCCAGTGCATCATAAGTCAAACACGAAATAGTATCCTGGCTATCAAAATGCAAAGGCGTAAAAGTGCCCAGTGCATTAAAACCAATGATGGAAAAGCACCTAATAAATTATAAAGCAAAGACGCAAAAGTATCCTATAAATTAAAAATCAAGGATGTAATAACAAATGCATCATAAACCAAAGATGCAAAAAAGGGACCTAATAATATTAAAAACTAAAGACCCAATATATTAAAAGTCGAAGATAAAAAAGTACCCAATACATTAAAAACAAAAGATCCAATATTATTAAAAATACAAGATCGCAAAAGTACCAATACAGTGCAAACCAAAGACGCAAAAGCACCCAACGCATTACAACCCAAACCTCAATGCAACAAAAACCAAAGACGCAAAAGTGCCGAAGACGCAGCAGCAAAAGAAGACGAAGACGGGAAACTTCCAGGAACCAAATATCTGCAGCAGATTTGCCGAAGCTCCACCTCCTCTGGAAAAGTCTTGGCCAACCTTTGCAGGCAGCCCCATTTTCGCGTTCAACCTCAGGAAACCTTTGATGTGACAAGAGTCAAAGAAGCAAAAGACTTTAATGTGTGGCACTTTCTCATTTTTTCTCTCTTATTTTTCTTCACACCTTATCCCTTATTTTTTTTATAAAAACAGGAGAGGGCGTCTTCATGTCTAAGGTAGGATAACTTATTCCATTTGCTTGTTTGAATGTTTTTTGAGAAATTCGAAACTGGAGCTCGGAACGATTTGATTTCTTAACGATAACAAGTCTTCAATATTCATGGCGTATTTTACTACAAGCGAACGCACACATACGGTACATATTAGTTTACATTTTCATGTACTATGTAAATTTGTCTTTTACACTCGCTTACATAAGGTGAACACTTGTCCTTTTTACACGCCGTAATGATACATTTAATTTCCACATGGAGATATATGACCGTGAATATTTTATTTTTTCAGGCAATAAAACGGAGTTTATCATCTACAGCTCACTATTAAAGTTACGGAAGCAGCACTGAATGCTGTCCTAATATTTCTCAGAGGACATCCACTGTTAAGAGATATCTAATGGAAACACACACAAACACACACACACACACACATATATATATAAAGTAACTCCAGAAGGTGTTGAAATTTAGGTTAACAGCGAGAATTTTAGGATGAAGCTGCTTTACCTGTATTCTTTTGCAATCTGGCTAAAACCCACCACATCAACTAATTAACATGTACTTGGCTCAACATTCACGCCGAGTATTTAAGCACGACTTGCTTAAATCGCTCAACCCTCCCAGGAAATCGAATTTGGGCCGCTTTGCTTGTGAAGTGAGTGTTCTAACCACTATGCTCAGGTTCTATCTAAAGCTGCAGAGCAACAAGTTGGATTTACATTAAAGCTAGTTTGATTAATTGTCATCTCCCTGTAGACTTGCATTTGTTTTAGAAGTAATTCTTGCATAGTTGTGTCACAAATGACAAGTGCACTCTTACTAGATTTTCTAATTTCGCATTCCCCTCGCAAAAATATGCACCTGACAATTTATATGAATTAATCATGCTTCTGTCTCGGAGTGTGTGTGTGTGTGTGTGTGTGTGTGTGTGTGTGTGTGTGTGTGTGTGTGTGTGTGTGTGTGTGTGAAAAGGAGCAGGACTGTAATCTGAGTTAATCCATAGCAAGAGTTCGAATTTTGGGATGGCGAAGAATAACTAAAGTGACAGTGTATGAATGACCAGTAGATGAAACGACTGATTCATTCAAGAAATTGGCAGTCGGTGTTATGCACGATACTATATACGCGAAAATATTAGTAATAACAAGAAGAGTAAAAATAAATTTGTGCACTCTCCAGATGTTGTGAAAAAAGCTTACGTCTTGAACCAATGATATTTTTGGGGAACATTTTGTATACAGACACGTACACACACACACACACACACATATATATATATATATACACACACGTAGACAGACAGACACACACACATATATGTGTATTCATAAATGCAAGTGTGTGCGTGTGTGTGCGTGTATAATAAATTGTAGTGTTATCAGTGTATATCGCTCCATGCTGCGGATATTTACCGCAAGCTCAAAGAAAAGCAGTCTCGGGTGCATAATTATGTCTAGAAAAGGAGTTCCATCAAGCATTACTGCTCACGGTGTGCACGCAACCTTTTCGCCACAGAATGAGCCGATGGTGGTTATTGGCTGTCCTCTAAACACACTGTGACCTATGGTGCTTATGCCTTGGCAAGACTGATTGAGAATATTTCCCAAGGGTTACGTGGAACTACCGCCTCCAACAGGAAGAATAACCAGTGGCGCAAGTTTTATGGTTACCAATTCACTTATCAATGTGAACAGTCTTCCTGGATCCGTCGAGGGTGTTTTTGCTCTTATATTCAAGTCTTACTTTAGTTAATCACTTGGATGCATTTTAGTCTGTGGTTTATTTTATTCCTGTCTAATTCCCTTAGTTGTTAAATCTGTTGTTACTTCATATACCAATTTTGCATTGTACAGTAGTGCTAGCCTCCAAGTCTACTGGCTTTCCTTTCGTGCCATAATCGTGCAACAATGTTTTTACAATAGTAATGATACTAATAATAATATTATTATTATTATTAATAAAGTCCGGACATTTTAGATGACGCTACAGGAAAGAAAATTGACTGACGTGAAAAGACAGATCAACGTGTGCATCAGTGGTAAAATGAGCGACGACAAGTGGAATGGATGAATGGAGAAGCGCTCTCTCTGAAAAGGGCGGAGTACGTCAAAGGGACAGGCGACTGGCACTGTGCAAGTAAAAAGGAGAGAGAGAGAGAGAGAGAGAGAGAGAGAGAGAGAGAGAGAGAGAGAGAGAGACGAAGTGTGTGTGCGTGTTTATGTGTATGTGTGCGCATACAAGTGACCATGAAAGGGCGCTTACAAGAGATGGAAGGTGAATGAACCCTGGCATCTATTTGTGCCTCCTGAAACTACCTTCTGTCCGAGGAGCTATTCTTTACTAAAAACAAATGGGTATGTGTATATTCCGAAATGAGAACAAGCATAATAAATGTAGTACTTGCGTAAAGCATCGACACGCGCATTAACATATATACTAGTGTACATAACCCCTCAAAACAATGTGACTCTAATATAAGAGGGGGATGTAACGTACCGATCCGATGCTCAGTTCAAGGAACTTCCATTTTACATATATACTGGTAAGAGAAGATGGCCAAGTCCAAGATGGACGACAACGGGATAAATGTGAATGTCATTACCCACAGACTATCGTTGCTGCATAAAGTTAAAGTAAATAGAAGGCACTATCCTACATACAATACAAGTACCAACAAGCAGATCTCCCAAAGAAAATTTTTTAGACATCATCTTGAATATGACAGAAAAAAGATATGCTTACACAGGGTTAAAACTATAAATTGAAAAGCGTACTGCACAGGGGCAGAGACAAATGCGCAGAGTCAATTTGATCTCCTTTAATAAATAAGATGAAATTCAAGATGGTCTACGTGTGTTCTGAAGCCGATAAAACAGATTTCCATATTTATCCGTCCGGTTCTTTTTAATAATTTTCTTCCGAATTGAAACGGAACAAAAATATTATTAGGCGACTTCGATTCAGAACAAAATGCTTCAAATCTCATCGTTGGAAAATTTTGTTTCAGCTTTCACACTTGCGGTAATACATCGATAACAATTCAATGAAGAAAAGGTCACGGACATCATCATTCTGTATCCGAATTGCTACCGATTTTATATTTTCCATTCTATTTCTGCAGTGAAATACAACGGGACGGCAAGCCTAACGCCCCTCTCTGGCCTGAGAAAAAAGGACGAAAGTGGGGTGGGGTGGATTAAGGTAGGTGTTGGGGGGGAGAGTGTAACACCGAGCGATAAAATGGCAGGAAGGTTAGGAATAAAGGAAAACGTATAAATTGAATGAGAACGCGACAACTCGACGACAGAAGGAGAGACAAACTGAGCATTCTTTTGTGCCTGAAGATCTTCCTTCAAAAACTCTCCGTTGTAAAACCGAGTCAAGGGTAGTTCTACGTGTCGATAAGAAGGCAATGTCTCCTGCCAAAGGGTCACTTCTCTCTCCATTTTCTATTATACTTGACAATTTTGTACTTCAGACTTTTGATGCCACTGCCTCTTACCATGTAAAGAGACCGAAGTCACGTATTTATAGCCTTGATATTCCTAGCCTTCTACCTCTTTCCAGTAGTGACATTTTACAGACATTTTACAGTCACTCAAACTTTCCTCTTTACGAATTCCTTAGTCGTCTGATCATCCGAATTCAAAAAGCACACGCTATCGATTAGGACTAAATACAAAATTACTTTCTGCCAATGACGAGGTGCTACTTTGCTGTTTTCACAAACATAAACAAAGAAATATAAAGGTACACTCAGACACACATATACATACACGTTTATATATATATATATATATATATATATATATATATATATATATATATATATATATATATATATATATATATATATATACATATATATATATATATATATATATATATACACGTATGCATATATACTATATATATATATATATATATATATATATATATATATATATATATATATATATATATATATATATATATATATAATGTAAAATATATATATATAGTATATAAAGGCAGGTCCAAATTGTACAACACGAAAACTGTCGGACATTTTGTCGTCTTCCTCCTTTTCATTAAGGATGTCTTTCTTCTGCTTAAGAACCCCCGGAGCGTCCTCTCGTCAGCTAAGAAGATCAAGAACTATTTTCATTTTCTTTTGCCTCCCCACTGAAGGACTCCATAGGAGATGATGGGATGGGAAAAGAAGAGCAGGAGGGACAGGAAAAGGAAAGGCAAGGAGGGGCACCTCATCCTCGGTGCGCCGGTATAATGACATTAAGATGAACCATTTTTATTTTTTTTATTTTCCTTTTATATTTCTTCAGTCTTTTTATAAAAGTTTTCTTCTGTGAGTATGATGAATAAATAAATCAGAATGGTCCCACTGTAACCTCCTAGCTTGGAATTTTTTTCGCATTCTCATGAATGCTTCTTGTAAAAAACTCAACATTCATCTTTTGAATGAGTCATTTTACTTGTCTGTAACACTGATTTCAATTTTCGTTCATTAAACCAGAAACCTTACTTATTCTAATACTTTAGAAAATTTTTAATATTCAATTATTCTTCGTCTTCATTTAGCAGCCGTTTCCTGTTTGTGTTACTTAACCGGCAACCTGAATCACCAACTTCAAGGACTATAGTTTTAACCAACTGATGTTATTTTCCATAAAGTCCCCCCTGATACACAGCAAAATAGACATCAACGGCAGAGCAGCAGATGGACGAACAGAAGGAACGGAGAGGTGAAGAACGAATGGGAAGAATAAGATGACTCGACGTAGGATGGAGAATGGAAAACGGGTGAGAGAAAGGGGAGTGGGTGTAGGGAAGAAAAATGAAAGAAAATGGCTGCACGGCAGGTGGATACAGTAGAAGAAAGTGCTGGAAAGAGAGGAAACACAGAAGTGAGTAACGATTTAATTTAGTACTGATAAAAAAAATATATGCAATAAAATTACTAAGACGCCAGTGTGGATTAGGTATTTATTATTATTATTATTATTATTATTATTATTATTATTATTATTATTATTATTATTATATTGTATTAGTGTAACAGATTCTTGTTAAACCGACGTTACAAAAAAATATTTAAATCCTGGGTTCATGCAGATGAACTAAAAATTAGTTCGACTGAACTATTATGTCAATAATTTTTAGTTCGACTGAATTGCCAGGGTGCATTTTATTGTTTTAAGATTTTATAATAGCTAAAGATGGCATTCATTACCCACAGACTATTTTTGTTACATACAAAAAATAAATAAACGTGTATTTTATTGTTTTAACATTTTATATAGCTAAAGATGGCATTATTATTATTATTATTATTATTTTATTATTATTATTATTATTATTATTATTATTATTATTATCTTGCCAACTCTCTGAGAGTCAGGAATCAGTAGTGTGGTTGAAGTGTCTCATTATGATAATAAGTAACTTAATTTATTACCGAATGAATTCGAGATGACAGTGTTCCTGTCATGATAATGTCGAAACAGATTCCGAGCCGCGCCGCGCTCTCGAGGAAATGAAATCTTACAAAGGACCGCTGCAAATCATCTCGTACTGCCGCTAGTCAGCTCAGCCTCCGACGCCGTGGTAGCGCTAGCCATTGGTAATTTCCGTTTGGAAAACCTAATTTACATTAGTCTTGGAAACAGTCTCGTTGACCTGCTTTGATGTCTCCTCGTCCTCCTCCAGTTTTTCTTCATTTTCTTTCTCTTCCTCCTTTCCCCCTCCTTTTTCCGCGTTTTCTTCTTGTCAAAGACATCCTTTTCTCACCACTGAACCCTCTACTCTTGCTTTCCTCACCTCTTCCTCCTTCTCTCACTAACTTCTGTGTTTCCTCTCTTTCCACACTGGCGTCTCAGTAATTCTATTGCATATATTCTTTTCTCAGTACTAAATTAAATCGTTTTCGAAAAGTTCTCTTTCGACATAGGAAACAACTACGAGGCAATAAACACGCACAACAAAAACTAAAACATTACTACTACTACCGTTGCTACTACCTTTAATAATAATAATAATAATAATAATAATAATAATAATAATAATAATAATAATTCAAAGCTGCTCCTAGCGTAAGGGCTCTTAGCAGGAAAAGAATACGTTCATTAAATAAAGAATTGCACTTCAACTAAGTTTTCTGAAACGGAGCTACTCAGTATCACAGGAAAATTTCTATCAATTATTTTTCTCTGTTTGTATTGTGTTCGAAACTAATTTATCCAGACTATCAGGTCCTTAAAATACTTTTATTTATTTTCTTTTTTTTTAACTCTCGTAAAATTGAATTTCACAAGTTGCTTTGAATAAAAGGAGAGAACTGGACCGCCGGAACATTAAAGTTGTTGAACATCAAGGCGGGAGGAGACCAAATGGACCATATGAACTTAAGAGGCAGAAATCCACGCAGCTCTGGCTAAGAGGATGGTGCAACAACTTCTACAGCGAGTCGTTGAAGGCACACTGAAGGCTGGACCCCAAAACATGGAGCTCATGTGAGATGACAATTTCAATTAAAAAACAAAATATGCTTTCTCGTATCTCATTTGCCTAGGCTTTATCCAGGTTACTTTTTGATTCCTATTTATGCATGTTTTTCTTTATTTGTCTGCGACTGTTTGCTTATCAGCCTTTTTTTACGAGTTGACGATAATAATCTACAAGCGACATCACTGTGGCTATTCGTAATTGCCGGATTGTTACTTACCCTCCATAGGTTACGATGGCGTCGGCTATGGATATTCTCCGGTCATACACAGACCTCCCATTTCAAGAAAGTTCGTTTGGCAGTTTACTTATTTCTCTGAGTTCCAATTGTGTAAACGTATTAAAAGTTTTACTCGGATGGTTTATTCGTTGGTTAGAATGTCGTCACAGGCGATGAGATTCCAAAGAAATTGGAATTTCGAATGTCCAACGTCCGAGTTGATGCTGAAGCCAAATGACGATCGTCAAATCTCTACGGAAAATTGCCAATCAATTCGGTTGAAGTGCCGAGAGACATCTACTGGAAGTAAAAGTTTTTTTTCAATAAAAGAACGACAGAAGTCACTCATTTGAAATAAATGAAGGAAATTGAAAGTCTTCATCAAACGAACAACAAAAATCAAAGTTAAAAATGAGATTTTTTTTGTTTTGCTAAAAGATCGACAGGAATCAACTGAAGGTAAAATTAAGGAAAAGAGTTTTCCGCGGAAACCTCCATAAAGTCACCGGAAGACGAAATAAAGGAAAAGAAATTCGAATAAATCGTTCGAGTGATTTGTTGGCCTTTAATTCTCAAAAAGTCATTTGTTCGGAAGTTTCCCTTTCCCAACAGCGCCTAAATTCACCTAAAGTAATTGAAGTGAAGATGCCAAAGTTAAGAAGAGAAGCTATTTAATGCCCAATTTGGAGTCGAGGATTAAATGACTCAACAAAGGAGCCATTACTTCATTCATGTTCGTTCTGGCTCTCTTATCGCTGCTTCTTCAGAGTTTTTCCTCATTTGTATTTTTCTTAATTCTTTATACAAATGCCAATCTGGGTTTTCTTGTATAAGAAGTATGACACGCAATAGCTGTCCTAGCATAGCCTAAAAAAAAAAATGCTGTTTTAGTTGTCCTAGCATAGCCTAAAAAAAGCTATTTTAGTTGTCCTTGCATAACCCTAAAAAAGCTATTTTAGTTGTCTTAGCATAGTCTAAAAAAAGCTACTTTACTATAATCCATATTGTCCTTTGCTACACAGCCAATTAAGCTCTTAAATAAATGCTTTTGAATACCAAAATTACAGAATGACCACGGGGTCATAAAAACAGCTATCAGTCTCCCCTAGAGGAGGTAGGCGTCCTTCTTTTGTTTAAGCAAGAAGCAATTCTCAACGTCCAAGTTTTGCGTTAGATATCTGAGCTATTCTCTTAAATACTTTCCGGTGGGAATTATACATACATTCTAAACACACACACACGTGTATATATATATATATATATATATATATATATATATATATATATATATACATATATGTATATATGTGTGTGTGTGCGTGTGTTAGAATGTATGTATAATTCCCAATGGAAAGTATTTAAGAGAATAACTCAGATATTTAACGCAAAAATATATATATATATATATATATATATATATATATATATATATATATATATATATATATATATATATATATATATATATATATATATATATATATATATATATATATATATATATATATATATATATATAGCAGTGTTCATCCATATATTTTTTTTGTGTAGCAAGAATCTAGGGAAACACTTCACGTTTACACTTGCTGTCGTCCAGTCCGAAGCAAACCTTGGTCCGAGGCTTAGGACGATACGTAATGTCCACTTGGTCGGAACTTGCCGCCTCGATCCTTTCTTAAAATACATGCACACTTTCAATAATAATAAATCTCGAATTATTATTACACAATAAGTACACCCCTCTTGTTTCCAGTATTATCGGGCGACTGTCTCAAAAATATTTCTAATGTTCCACTGACAAGGAAGAGTGACCAACATGAGAGAGAGAGAGAGAGAGAGAGAGAGAGAGAGAGAGAGAGAGAGAGAGAGAGAGAGAGAGAGAGTTAAGGTATATCTTAGTTTAACCAGACCACTGAGCTGATTTAACAGCTCTCCTAGGGCTGGCCCGCAGGATTAGATTTATTTTACGTGGCCAAGAACCAACTGGTTACCTAGCAACGGGACCTACAGTTTATTGTGGAATCCGAGAGAGAGAGAGAGAGAGAGAGAGAGAGAGAGAGAGAGAGAGAGGAGAGAGAGAGAGAGAGAGGGGGGGCGGGTATTATTAACAAATGAGGCCCCGACCATCATTTTTAGTCAAAAGTTTCGAGACGAAACCAGTATAATCTAGGTCACCGAAAATAGATCTATCTTTCGGTGGTCTTTGTGTAATGCTGTATGAGCCGCGGCCAATGACACTTTAACCACGGCTAGGTGATGGCCTGTCCCATATCGATTACGGCTAAATTTAACCTTAAATAAAGTAAAAACTACTAAGGCTAGAGGGCTGCAATTCGGTATATTTGATGATTGGAGGGTGTATGATCAACATACCAATTTGTAGCCCTCTAGCCTCTGTGGTTTTTAGGATCTGGGGGCGGACAGAAAAAGTGCGGACGGTCAGGCAAAGTCATCTCAATAGTTTTCTTTTACAGAAAACTAAAAACAGCATGGGAATCAATACCTGGCGCCCTCATGTCTGAAGGGGACGGGAGGACAAAGAAAGGCCTAGATGGGCGAGGCACCAGATGAGATGATGTGTGGGCGTCTGGGGAGGGTGGGGAGAGGAATGCTACGGGAGAGAAGGGGTGGGGGATGAATAGGAACAGGCAGGTGATACAGGTAATTCAGGGGTGAAGAGAGGCTCTTCAGGATAAAGTTTGGACGAAAAGTTTTCTCAACAAATGAGGGTGATATATACACGGATGCCGCACCTTTACCTTTTTAACAGAAGCCCCAATAGTGGCTGTTATTAGTATTTAAGAGTTGTAACGAGTTTATGTATGCAAAGACACATAAAAATTTACCTTGTGTGTAAATATACATCCAGCCTGTTACCCACAAGTACCAATACTTTAACAAGATATTCACATAATCTTTTTTTTCTATAAGAGGTCTGTCTGTGGCCTGAGTCTTATTCAAACAATTATTATAGAACATATATTTTGAGAATATTATTTTGTATCTCTTAGTTTCTGGACTTCGCTTGAAGTCCCAGTACTAAACCTGAATTTGAGTTTTTAATAATTTATTTGTTACTAATAGTTTTTACTTCATCCCCCATTTTGTGTACTGGCTTTTCCTTTATGGACACTAATCTGTCAATGGTGTCTAGTCGACTCATTAGCATTTTAACTTATTTCTTAAGAATATTTGTGCTTCATAAGTGATAAAAAAACACAAAAATATAAATAAACTTCGGTAACATTTTACTGTGTCTTGCTCTTTTACCGACAGTGAAATAATATCACCCACAGAAACATTTAAATATGTAAGGAGGACACTGAAATTAAAAATTTTTTGCTGAAAAATTCCAGCAATAATTTTTAACCGTACATATTTAAATGTTTCTGTGAGCGATATTCTTAAATATTTTCTCATATCTCAACCATGGAGATCTTAAAATATCCCCCACTTTTCCCACCACAACGAAGGAAAGGATCAATGGATTAGCAGTATTTAAAAAAAAATCGAAAATAACTAATGGAGATTGCGGAGTCTTGCTCAGACAGCATAGCAATTAAAGACAACGAACGGCTTCTTAAACATAAAGAATTGATGACAGGAAAGAGGAAAAGGTCAACAGGTTTCGACCTTTACACGTTGCAGGTCCTGGTTGCTCAGTCACGGAAGAACATCCGGTACTGAATCGTGTTCTGTACAAGGCGACCCACTTCTCGTTCAACATTCTATTTGAGTGAAGTGGGGATGGCGAATGAATGTATGTGAAACGAAAGAAGTTGAAGTTTGCTGTGATGGACTGTTTTCGTTGCATATGAACCGTGTAAGGAGAAATGGAAGGGTGAGGTAATGTCAAGATTCTCAGAGGAGGTAAAAAAGTTAGGAGAGGTGAAAGGATGAATCGGTGTGTTCTGAGGAGGTCTGGATATGAGAAAAGAATTGAGGACGTAGGTTGGTAAAATCTGTGTAATCCGGAAGAGTTAGTAGGAGGAGGAGGAGGAGGAGGAGGAGAGAAAGGCCTAAACGGGTCATTTTATCCAGGAAGCGAGGGACTGCTAATGGGCCTTCTTCGAATGTACAGTGACAGTAATATTTAAGGGTAAAACATTTCCCCTTCTCAACAAGGCGGTAGCCATTAGGTTGCTAGCTGGCCAAATGCCAATTTCTTTACCCCATCTGACACAGGTACACCTATTCACAGCCAGGTCGACTGTTGGGAGGCAGGCTGTGGTCGAACTACAGACCCTGGAAATACAAGATCTGTGCTCTACAACTTAACTACACACACACACACACACACACTTATATATGTGTGTGTGTGTAATGTAAAACCCCGTTTCCCTCTAGAAACAAGGCAACACTCTTGATCGTCTTCTATAGAAACCTTCGTCAGTCCTAGCCAATCCATATAAATACAAGATAAAAAGCCTCACTGAGGTCTACTTCAGCTTGTCAGGGATCCATATAAAATTTTTGGGAAGGCTAGAGCAACAATATTTCTATCAGCAGAAGTGCGTGAGTAGGACATGCGTGCACCCACGATCGCGTGGGCGTTTCTGTCGAGGCAAAGAAAGTTTGGACATCTTAACCTCTTGTGATAAATACATGCATGATGCGAAGAGAAGCGTCTACATTTTCTTACTAAGAAATTATACTCCGGGTGCTTTTTGTCTAGAACATTCGAGGGACCAAAGTGCTCCTCTGAAGGGCGAAGGCCTTCTCGACACGTCTCCTTCATTATTTTTTCAAAGGCTCTCTTCTTCCTGAAAGTGACGTCCATAAAAGTCACTTCATACGATTCTGGCGAAAGTCTCCGCCGTCGTAAAGGGACCTTTTATCGCTTGAAGAACTTTTCAGATTATTGATATTTTTTTCGACCGGCATCAATAATGCATTTAATGATGCTTAACATTTTTAGAACGTTTCTCAATCAAATACATTACCACAACTTATTTTCATTAAATCATCTATCTACTGGTGTATTATTTTATTTCAGCCTTCTTACATATAAGTATGATCCCACAGATATTCATATTGTTCAGTTTCGTAAGGATCTATGTTGATCTTTCATAATTACATTTTTCAGTTTCAAAGCAGTCTTTGCAAACGCAGTCTTCCAAAGTCATGGGATGTATTTCTTTCCAGCTCCAGTTTTTCTCGAGAATAATCAAGTACTCAGATGCTTTATTCATTCTTACTCAGATATTATTAATCAACGAATAACCACTACTTGGAACTGCAAAGTGTCTAAGGGACTGTAAAACGGCTTTGTCTCAGAACTTATTCACAGGCTTGAATCTGCATGCAAAAAGGGCCACTCTTAAATAGTCTCCCCTAAGAAAGAACTGTTCATTTTCTCTGATTGCATTTTATCTCGAGCGAAAACCCTTGAAGCCATTATCTTTTCAGAGATAACTGTTGCAGAGAAAGCTGGTCTCTCATTTGGTTTTGAAACTTACGGGGTGCATTTTGTGTGTGCATTTCAACACCAATAAAGCATGTATTTTTTTTTTAATAAGGACCAACTTACCAAGTGAAAAAAAAAAGTCCTCGATGACTACTGACATAAGATTCTGGATCGGAGTTTTCAAGGTATCATGTAAATTTGAAAGAATATTGAAATCCTCACGCATTTACTAAGTATATGAAAGCTAATTAGTTTAGGGGTGTGTTTGTAAGGGAATCCAAAGTTATCCACGGACAGCGCATCTAGAGGTTTGTTTACCTATAGAAGACTGCGAAGCATAATGACGATATTTGTCTCTTTCATCTAACATAATCATAACCACAGTCTTTTTCATCTGAAATGAGCTCATCAGTTAACGGCTTTTGTATGTACACACTTTCAAAGAACTAGCACGTTATGGCTCTGGACGAAGATAATTTAAAATTTCATTTGTAAATGTAAAATTCATAAGTTTCCTTATGATATAAGGTAGATATTCAAATCACCAACAAAATTCGACTAGATTCTCCTCCTCTGGTGCAGGCTCAATTTTATCAACTGGTCCTCCGTCACGAACGGATCACTTCGTCTCAAGGGCGCCTTCTTCTCAATATCTCGCGCTGGACTAGAAACTTTTGTTCAGATCTTCGTTGCCTTTTGCGAGCAAGTTGCATGACTTCTACATCTCTATTACTGTTAGCGGAACTCGGAATGCTCTAACGTTTATGTACACCCGGCAATTAGTCCGTAAAATTTGCCTATCGTGATAAGATGTGCATGTGTTAAATAAAACGAATGAATAAGGAAAGGGAACTAAAAGTAAATAATATACAATTCAACAACTCATAGACACGTTGCCTGGCAATTCAACAAGAACGCAGAACGGCTACGAGATAATTCTTCTCAGAGGAAAAAAATATATATACACATAATATATATATGTGTGTGTGTTTATGCGCGAGTGTGAACTCATGTTTAAACAACAATTCAAGCGACAAAAACTAAGGCACCAGCCCAGTTTAACAGGTATCAGTAATATCTTATGAGTGACCTCTGAGTGAAGGAATTAAGAGGCTTAAAAATGCTCCAACTATCGTTAATCTCTTCATGTGTTTTTTGTCCTGAAAAATTTACTAATGGTCTGGATTTTATCTGCAATTTTTTTATCTACAATTTTTTTTAATACCTGGTATGGAAGCATTAGCGATACCTGGATTCAAATACTGCAGCCTAATACAACTTTTGACTTTTATGCATAGACGTGACAGTGGAAGCGAGTGTGCAGGCAATACATTAGTAACGATGCATTATATATACTGTACAAGTGTACATAACACAAATATATATATATATATATATATATATATATATATATATATATATATATATATATATATATATATATATATATATATATATATATATATATATATATTTCAAACATACATAAGCATATATATCAAGCTATGGTCCTAGTGGCTCAGTGTTTATCAGCCTCTACCTCTCTTGATCTGTATAATGATTTCCGGACCTGGTGGTTACTCAGCTTTGTTGGGTCTCATCCATGACAGAGACTAGCATGGGGATACCAACGCATCCTAAAAACATATTTATTGTGAGCTGAAAAATTAAAATCCCTCTGGATCCACCCTTTCCAAGTGTGAAATGAGTAGTATAATGATATATACATACATCGCATATACAGTATATTAAATAGTCTAACCGTGACATTTTGTGCCGCTATGGTCTGAAACAAATTTACCCGGCAACAATGGCGACCTAGAATGAGTTCTTAAAACGGCATCAAAAACAAACATAATTGTGAGTTCCCTGCCGAGAAAATATTAAGATAAAGCTACAGCAACAAAAGGAAACAGATCAAATCCATTAAAACCTGGAAAGTTCGACTCGGAAATACACACGAATAAGTATGTAAAAAGGGCTTATATAGCAATGGACGTCATTACTGTTTCCAGCACCTATAAGAAAGATATCAAGCGCCGTTCCAATTAATAATGCTCTAATATTTTTCTGTCGTATAAATAACCGTTCTTGCACAAAGGGAACTAAAGTTAGAATGAGAGCCAATTACCAGAGTTTTTCATGAACAGATAAACGTTTCGGATTTAGGGAAAAACTTAACGGACAAAAATAAACGAGTTCATAAACCTGGATTTCATTAGGATTTGAGTCATACATATTGGCTTTCATTATACCAAATGCTTTTCAATAATGACATAAAAATGTCCTTGGCAGTTTTAAACCTGACAGATGAAGGTTTAATTCGATGTCTACAGTGATTTTCGACAACCAAACAGATTCGGAACACGTCTGAACGCAGGAAAAGGCAAATACGAAGGGGGAAGACTCAGCCAGTCTAGAGAAATAAAGACCTCTGGAAATAGCTTCTGATCGATTTTCATTCAGGCTTTATTTTGGAACCTATATGCGCGGAAGGTGAGTTACCCTACGCCCAAGTTCAGCCTTTCATTTACATAAAACCAGGTTTATTTAAAAAGTAAAAAATTCAAACACAAAATGGAACTAAGTTTCTTATTTCTACTTTTTTTTCTTATTAAAGTGGCCTTGATAGCTTTGAGATATTTTTGGTCATTTTAGTATGAAAACATAACATTTAATTATGACTATGATCAATCAGAGATTACCAGAAAAGATAAAACCTTTCGTTAATAATGAAAATATGTTTTAACCTGGTGTAACATCAGAAACCTGACAGACCTTGAATACTCTTTATACAGATAATGCTGTTTTAATCAGCGAAACACCAGACGTTTTACAAAGCTTCCTTAATAGAATTCATTTCAGTAACCTTAGACCAAGAATTAATGAAGGTTGAATCGGTCAAATATTTAGGAAAAAATGATGTCTTGTGCAGGTTTTCTTCAGGTGGAATTACAGGATGACTAAAGGTCGATCAAACAATGGGCAGGCTGAATGAGGTTTGGAAATCAAATAAACTACACACAAATTTTGTAAGAATTGCTATGTGGTCATGAATCTCAGTGAAATATTGAAAATGAATCTAAAAGATTTTATTAATTATTATTATTATTATTCGGAAGATGAAACCTATTCTTGCGGAACAAGCACACAGGGCCATTGACTTGAAATTCAGTCTTTCAAAGAATATGGTGTTCATTAGGAAGAAGAAAGAGGAGGTAGAGGGAAATACAGAAAGAATTTGAGAATAATGCTTAAACAAGAATATTAGGAGTCAGGTGGCAGGAGAGACGTATTAACGAGATAATGAAGGAAGGGAGAACGCATGTCCTTCGCTCAACCCCTGGGAAAATAGTACGTCACAGTGTCAGCTGGTCTCCTGCGGGCACTAGAAGAGTTGGAAGACCAAGACCTACTTGGATGAGAACTAAGAGAAGGGAGGATAATGAGCAGGAAGAACACAAGTGGCAAAATTTCACAGAGGATATTCTGATAGTCATAAGGGGTTGAAGGCGATGATGATGATAATAATAATGATAATGAAATAAAGAACAGAACGCAAATAATTTAACATATCCACAACTTTTAACAATATATATACACACATATATGTGCACATATATATATATATATAAAATATATATACTGCATATAATGTATATATATATTTTATATATACTAATATATACATATAAAATATATATGTATATTTATATATATATATATATATATATATATATATATATATATATATATATATATATATATATATATATATATATATATATATATATATATATATATCGAGAGTGAGACCCCTTGAGACGTTAAGTATATAAATTCTCAACTATATTTACAAGACTCGCTTGATTATTCATTCTTGCACAGCCTTCCAGCATGAAAACTGACGCTTCTATTTTGCCTAGATACTGCCTTTTAGCAAGATCCAAATGATAATAACAACATCGTAATTATCAGTGCTTTTGCTCTGGAAAATGACAAATACTGAGGTCCCAAGAATAACAAAATGCTTCGGAATCTTTTCGTTCTATTAAGTGGGAGGAGAGCCACACAGTACTGTGAAACATTCATAATATGTAAAAATATATATATATATATATACATATATATATAAATATATATATATATATATATATATATATATATATATATATATATATATATATATATATATATATATATATATATATATATATATATATATATATATATAATAAGAATACGTATATATATGTATATATATATATATATATATATATATATATATATATATATATATATATATATATATATATATATATATATATATATATATGTATGTATCCGAAAGGATGACTACAGACGATGTTAGCCTTCAGGTTTTAAGCAAATCTTTTTAAAGATCAGACTGCAAGCCCAATGTTTTTTTCCACCCACGCAGCAATCCATTAGAGCCAACTAATTATGAAGCACATCATTTGCTGCTGGGATCAACAAAGGTGCAAAGGCTTTGGTGGAATATGCCTCATGCTCTTCGGGTTGCTCTGGAATCATACCTGAGATCTCTAACTGGTGAGACGAGTGGTCTAACCACTGAACTAAGGACCTTCATTTAGCATTTATTCTGCATACTTACATTGGGACCAGTGGTGCGAGTGTTAAGCTCGAGTTGGGCGACGGCAAGTCTAAATATGGAATTCATTATCTATAGATTTTCACGTTTACACACAAAAATAATTGTATAAATACATACAACTCTTTACATATGTGTATAAATTAATATAATTTACGACCCGAGTTATCAGTACAGATATGTATAATCTACTGTACTGGTTACTTTATACCAAATACGTACGTAATTTTAATAACCACATTGCCCACTGAGCTTCTCGATTTCTTCACCCATTGGAAACGCTTGTCACCAGAAAGTCTAGCTGCAAATGAATACAGAAATGAAAAGATACGGACGTCGTGGATGAACGTTACTTCCTTCTGATACCCCGGTTGCGAATTCGAATCTTGCCTGGGTGCCCGACTCTTCTTTTCTCTTAATCGGATCTACGCTTTGTAGTGGTAAGCGTTTCCAACGTGTGAAGAAATCGCGAAGTTGTGAGGGCATTGTGGTTACTGAAATAAAACACACACGCATGTATACATGCATAATATACATTATATATATATATATACAGAGTATATATATATATATATATATATATATATATATATATATATATATATATATATATATATATATATATATATATATATATATATATATATATATATATATATATATACATATACATATATATGTATAAATAATTTGATTGTAATAAAAATTCTGGGGGAGGCTAGTTGAGGGTTCCGACTGCTTTCTATGGAAGAGATCACCTTCCTTTGAAGGGAGCAATTGGATTTAAACAAGAATTTTTTTTCGTAAAATAATAAATAAATATAATTAATGACACGAGTTATCAGTATGCTCAAGGCCAACAAAACCTGAAATGGTAGTCTCACAGTTCAGAACTGTCGCATAAGCAATGATATCAAAAGCCCTTTCTCAATAGACTCATAATGAAATATATTTCCGTACCGAAGTTCTTGACCTTTAACACTGCAAAACAAAAGCAGGCAACCTTGAGGCCAAACAAGGTCCTGATCCTGAAATATGAAGACTGGAGTCTTCTGATGCTTCAGCACTTCACCAGAAGGGCAGAAGGTGAAGCAGGCATTTCAGAAGTTTCATCTCAATGGGTCTGAAAAGCTCTTTGTTTGAGGGTGTATTTTTTTTTCTTTTAATTACCTTCCCGTACCTTGCGAGTCAAAAGAAGTCGGGGCTAGGCGCAGCACCTTGCGAAAGCCCCGGGTCTGCCTTCATCTCTCTCCCTCTCTAATATTTTGATTAATCAAACACTCGGAAGGAAACACAATGAGAACAATGGAAGGCCTCGAATGAGCACGGTAAACAAAAAGGAGAAAAGAGCGGAGAACTCGTGGATACGCTCGTGAGAAGGGCTGAATAATGAAAGAGTTCTTGGCCACACATTCTCTCTCTCTTTCTACATACGAAGGAAGAGCTGAGTACTCGCCAAACTATGTTTGGAGGAAGCCATTAAATATGAAAGAGGAAAGCAACGGCCAGTCTCGCTTGGTGCTCGCAGTGCATAAGGAGACTGGGAACCTGGACGCGTAACAAACCATGATTCATTCTTCAGAGGGTATATCTATGGCTACAGCATGGCCGTACCTTCTCTGTTTGGCTAAGGCATGCCTTTTGCTGAATGCTCACCAATCACTGTATTATTCTTTAAGTGACAAGAGTAGGAAGTAAAGGAGGGAGAAGGTGACTGGGAGGAGGGGGAGTATGTTAGGGCAGAGGAGGTGGGGGGAAGGGGGAGGGGTTGGGGGCTACTCCTGCTTGAGGTGAGTTACAGCCACTGCAGCTTTATCATACTGCTAAGTGCAAGCTCTTTTGGATAGAATAATAATCATCATCCTCCGAGCAAGGACATTAACCACAAACACGTAAACCACAGGTCTTTCAGGTAACAGCTTTATAACACCATATAAAAGGAAAGTAGACTTTTGTTTCCAGACTCAACAAAATCTGAGCTATCAAACGTCAAAAGAAACAGAAATAAAAAACCTCTGATACCACCAAAGTCACTTCAAGGTTAAATGGCCCCTTAACAACTTACTATCTCAAAGTTGTTCACACCGTTCACAACTGCGTGACAATGGCTTCCACACTGCACGTCTCGTGAAATTAATATCTTTTCTTTACGCAATCTAGTGGAAATCAATGTACTCAATGATTTAAACACTCCTTACATATCTTTTTATTAATTTTGGAAGGGAAGTTTAACATAGAGCATACCACACACCACCCAAATATATATATATATATATATATATATATATATATATATATATATATATATATATATATATATATATATATATATATATATATATATATATATATATATATATATATATATGATTTTAAATCACGAAAAAGGTAAAAAGTGATGATTATACAAGCAAAGCTACAGCCACGAAGGGAAAGTGAAACAACTGAGATGCTAAGTACTTTCGCCTTATTACCAGTTTCTGTGGCCATGTCTTAATAAGACGAAAGTACTTAGCATCTCCATTGTTTCACTTTTCCTTCGTGGCTGCAACTTTGTTCATATATATATATATATATATATATATATATATATATATATATATATATATATATATATATATATACATACACGTATATGCATATACATACACACACAAACATATATATACATATACATAGAATCTACAGATCACTTTTTACCAGACACGTATGTAATTGTACTATGAATGCCGTAGGCCATGAGGCTAGCAACCTCATCCCTGAGGATTACTACCCTCTAAAGCAATCTCCTCTTAGGAGGAAATATATATATAATCAACAGGTAACCTTCACGAGAACTATGATATACAGCTGCCAAACAAAAGTCTATCTACTTCTCGATTTCCTAATACTTCTGCGCAAGATTTCTGCTTGAATTTTTTGAAAAACGAGCATGATATTAAATAAAAAAAAAAGTCTCCCTTTCTCCTTCAGGATTCGAACCATAGCCGTAGGGTGAAAACCACAAAGACGCAGCCTCCTCCTCCTACCCATGGCGTTTAATCATCCACCGGATAGGGAAGCTCTCTAACTTACTCGCTTGTGATATACACCTTGGACTCTGGCAGGTGAAATTGCAAGATTTTGAGGAAGAAATCCCCGTTACAGAATTTTACCTCAAGTGGAGTGTGATGAACAGGGATTCTGAATATAAATTAACACCTGAAGAAAGGAAATTAACACCTGAAGAAAGGAATTTTAGGAGCATAAATGATAATAACTGGAATAATGTCAAAACTTCATTCAATTTTAACAAAAAACACTTTTTGGTAGAAATGATGATAAGAAATGCTGAATGCAATGACATGTTTCTTGTTCAAGTTTAGAGCATAGACAATCTTTAATTCTCCTAAGTACTGCTTACTGCTCTCCGTTCCTCACTTGCAATTCACCTCATGCTGAGGTACGAGCGTGAAGTAAATTCCTTCCGGTCTAAAAACTTCTGCACGACAAGGTGGAAAAATCTCTGAGACCATATGTCCTACCCGAGGTTCGAATACAGCACTTTCCCACCCCCTTGCTGTGGAACCACACTACCTAATTCAATTCTGCTCAAGTAGCAGGTTATGGAGACCTAAGACATCTTGCGATACTGCAAGCGACGTGGCTGCTATAACACAGCGTTTGAGGTTTGTAACCTAGGCCTCTGGATTAAAGTGTCGTTTAGGATTTTTCGGTGATGTGAAAAAAAGCATGATTGACGGATTTTGGTGCGAGTGACGTCTGCCTGAAAAATAAGTACTCGGAAAACTCTTCATGAGAGGCTGTTTAAACTAGCTGACCACAGATTTTATCATAATACAGCTGAGATACGATCAAATGGGAAATGAGTAAGAATTCAGACAAGCATGATGTTGAAAATAATTGGACAGACTAGTTCTCTATTTCTCTCGATCTCTTTTGGACAAGGGCATGAGTAACAATTTGTACTGTAAAAACGGAAAACATTACTGTTTGTTTAATAGCAGTCATCAGCTCGATGCAAACAACAAAATTCTTCTAAAACTGTGCCGTAAACACTAAAAATAAAATTGTACTGTTTCCAAAAAGCCTAACAAATTGGCGTTGGATCGAGGCATTCTTTACAATATCGGAAATCGGCGGGGCGATATGTGATCCCAATTACAACGTGGCAAGCTAGCAAGGGTTACAGGCAGATAGCAACATACAAGATGGCACTAATGGTCCCAAAGGCCATTATTTTACATATGTATGCATGGACCCACACACCGTCCTTCAGCGTATGCATAAACACAACAGTGTAATTTTATGCCTGGATCAAAATTGTTATAAAAGAACCAAATACAATTCAGATCCCAGTAATTATAGCTATGCTTAGTTGAGGTACTAATTCATTTGAATTTAGAGAAAAATTCTGTACCGATTCTACGCAACATTAGGCTTTTTTTTGGGAGCTGGGGTAAATATCCGTAGCAACTATCACTGTAACCTATAGTGAGCGCCGAGAAGCACAAGTAGCCAGTCACAATTAAATCCAACGACATCGACTGGGGATATTTACCGTCAACTCCGCGATAATCTGTTGCTTCTCTGGAGGGGAGGCACTTAATGCTGTCAATGATGACAAGAGTTGTAATGGAAGAACGGGTAATTTCTTAGTAAAAAAAATTATGGCGCAGCAAATATTATCTGACCAACAATCGGGGAATACCGTGAACATCGTCTCTACTTAAAACTGACTTCGTCATCTTCACCTACAAAGGAGAGAACACCTTGCTACCCTGGATAACACTGCCGATATATTAAACTATCTGGCAAGAATAAAAGTCACTTAATGTCTTACCTCGCCTGTGTCTGCATAGGCCGTTTTAGAACTGTAGACTTTTAAATGAGCGTGGAAAAGGCTCTAAGAGTTCTGGGAAATTTATCTACGAGGAAATTTATCTACCAGAAAATGCTGAAAATTAGCGAAAAAGTCTCAAGATTGAATAACACTGCATCAAACTGTGTGGATTCCAATACTGCCGGCATAAAAAAAAAAAAAAAAAAATCTTCAGCATTTCCAAAGATATGTGATAATGTAGAGCGACTTGCCACAATTTAAAACAAACTGTTACACTTCAGAGTGAATGGAGCAGTGATCTTCGGAGTCCATCGTCTGATAGGGAGAAACGGCCTATCACACATACACACACACACACACACACACACACACATATATATATATATATATATATATAATACATATATAGTATATATATACATATATACATACATATATATGTATATTTATATATATATATATATATATATAATCTCAACATTCAGAAATGTCTTTTTAACATACGGAATGGCCGCAGTAATATTTCCGCCTGGTCATCAAGCAGAAAAAGCCGTGGGCAAACTCTCAATCATTTCACATTTATGGACATTTTTATGAAGAGCATTCAATCCAGTTGCACTGCAGAATACTGATGGTATGCAATGAAATTTCCGTTACTGGGTAATCATAAAACGAAACGAGAGAGAGAGAGAGAGAGAGAGAGAGAGAGAGAGAGAGAGAGAGAGAGAGAGAGAGAGAGAGAGAGAGTTTCACCCTGCTGGGATGAATATTACCCCTTCGAAGCCCTGCCGTTTTCAACCCGTTTTATGGTGCTGCATATTTTGACGGAGTACTGATAACTCACACTTGAAGACTTTCTCTCTCTCTCTCTCTCTCTCTCTCTCTCTCTCTCTCTCTCCACCACAGGTGAGACCCACGACAATCAGCGAGGTACGTAATCCACTTCGGAAGTCAACAGAGGCGTGCAGGATTTATTTATTTATTTATTTATTTATTTAAAGAAATGCCACCAATTCCGCTTCTTTCCGCGCCTAGCGTGGGAATCGACCCTCAAGTTTGAACCTAGAATGGCACCATTGCGCTGAGAGAACCAGAATGAGAAAGATGTCAAACTTTCCTCTTGATGAAGCCGAAGAATTTACGCTTTGGAAAGCCTCGACGTTTTCCCTTGGAAACGGCTGTTTACACTCCACAGGATTAGAGTTAATGAGCGTAAAGTTGAGAATGTTGCCGGCGGGGGAAAGTACACATTCCCGTTCAGCTAGGGAACATGGATTACTTGCAGCGAGATCTAATACGGATTACATTAACGTTTATATATTATTATTATTATTATTATTATTATTATTATTATTATTATTATTATTATTATTATGTGATGGAAATGAGGAGACCGATGAATAAGATGGATCACATCAATGTTTACCTGGAAGCCTTACTGATATGATTACAGACTATTCAATGAAAAGGTCGATGGTCAGGATGTTAGCTTGAATACAGACAAATGATGTTTATTGCGATAAATGATGGAAACCAGCAAGAGTCATTCACATTGTGGACACATACGCGCATAGGCACAGAACATAAGCATTTACTTGCACATAAATAGACATTCCCGTGGGTGTGAAAACACATTTATGTTTAAAAATGCTCACCGTCCTGTCAGAATGTAAATTTATGAAGCCTGGAAAAACTAGTGAATATTTTCACTGTGACCCTCGTGGAAACAACACGTTGTTTTGCCCCTCGAAAGGGAGAGTAGACCAGCCCCGCCCAAATAATCAAGCAAGTTCAGCGGAGCAGAATTTGGTAACCAGCAAAATAAACGCTGGTTACAAGAATTCCCCCAACAGAGGCAACAGCGAACAATCGCTGATAATAGAATAGAATAGAATAGAATAGAATAGAATAGAATAGAAAATTCAGGCCGAAGGCCAAGCGATGAAACCTACAGTATACGGTAATTCAGCGCTGAAATGGATATTGACAATAAAAAGGCTTTAAAGGTGTAACAGGAGGAAAACCTCACATTGGCACTATGATTCAATTGTTAGGAGAGGGTGGAAAGTAAGATGGAAGAGAATATGAATGGAGGTTCAGTAAAAGGAATTAAAGGGCTGCAGCTAAGGGCCGAAGGGACGCTGCGAAGAACCTTAAGTAAAGCCTACATTCACCGCATGAGGTGCACTGACGGCACTACCCCCACTACGGGGAAAATCGTTGAAGTACGAAATGACACTGTGCTTATTTCAAGATGAGCCAACGAGATGCATTAGCGTCGAAATCTCCTGTTGTTGTTCCTGGATTTGGTCAACACGGGAATGTCATATCGCACGTGGGCACAGTATGTCAATCCCCGTATGTTGTTCGTTACCAGGTTCATTCGTTGAGGATACTGATGAGAATACTTTGCACAGTGGGGAACTCTTAGTAGCCAGGCGCTCATAAGGATGCTTCAAGCATCGACTACCGTGAAAGTACTGTAGATTATGCTTAAGGTTCCTTCCGTTTCAACTAATGAAATGCAAAATACCACTGACATCCCTTCTCATATGCCCATCCTTTATCCTTGGATGTCCTCACTATAAGGATTAACATGTGAGATGACGCTCTCAACTCGAATCTCTGAAGGTTGTTATTATTAAAATAGTTTAACCAGACCACTGAGCGAATCCGAACACCTATAATGTAACCAAATACGCCGACTCCTTCAGTTTATAATTATCCTCCTGCAAAATCTAGACACATGTCCACGTACAAAAACTAATGATCAACTATGGGCGAATTCTATCACCAAGAAAAAGTAATAGACGGACTTTACTTTTATACTTAATATCAATTTTAAAACTGTCCATCTCCATTCCTTCTCTTTCCCAATATGCTGGACTAAACACACATCTGTGAGCACTTGTAATCTAGGTGGCCTCCTTTGGCTTTCCAATCTCTCGGGCGACTCAAAAACACCTGTCGTTCTAATTACTTTGAACTTAATTGTTCTCATATAACATTCAGTAAGAAATGCAGTTCCACAACGCAAGTATGACCACCTTTGCCAGTGTGATGAGAAACACATGGAATTAAATCGACATCTGTAATCTCGGTTTTCCTACGGAAAATGTGTATTTCAAGGGATAACAAAATATTAGCTGCCAATCATAACTCCTAACTTAACCTAGCTTCCCGTACGCTCTCAGCACCATTCTCTTGACGGAGGTTTTGGCCACGGACACACGGAACCCAACTGAGGGCTTTGCACCCCATCATCGCCCACCCTACCTCCACCACTACCAGTTCGCTATTTTAAAACCTTCGTTCTTTCGACGAAATGAGTTGCAAGAGACGCCAGGTGATAATGAGTCTAAGCTAAAGGTTATCTTCTCGGTTCCGTTACCAGTTCTCATTAGTTTCCATCTTTCAAACGGTGCTTCTATAGTTGTGTTAGGGACTATGGCCAACCTTTTTCCTCATCTCTTAATTATGAGATGAGGCTAGGGTAGATAAGGGTATATAGATTCCCGTCCCATTAGGATTAATATGAAAAATTCTGGGAACCTGAAGTAATGCTCGCTCCATTAACAGATCAACAATTACAATTACCACAAGCCTCGTGCCCGGGGGACAGATGACTTTGACAACAGTCACTTCTTAGAAAAATGTGAGTGTATGTACTACTTAGATCTGGTTCCTAAATAACGGATAGTTAGGTTTCATGATAATCAGTCGCATGGTTGGTCGCTCTAGGGTGAAAAGGAGTTGGTGTTAGCAGGTCATCCGGAAAGACTTGCTGAGAAAGTTTACAGATTTTGAAGCCGTCCACTTTATATACATATATCAATTTATATCATATATATATATATATATATATATATATATATATTATATATATATATATATATATATATATATATTTATATATATTATATGCCTACAACAAAACTGGCGTAAAGTAATGCAACGAGGAATGATTATGTTTTTTATTTCAGGCTTCCGGGTATTTTCGACGGCGCACACAGATATGAAATGTAATTTCTTCGTATTTCGCACAAAAAAACCCTAGATTAAAACGTGTAAAAAATTTTTCACACGAGAAAAATGAATAATTCGAAATATCAATCACGTTCGCTATCTGCCTCTTGCGCTTTTCATATTTTCAACCAGACTCTTGTACTGCATCATTACGCTCGAGTAATAGACCATAAAAAGTTTTACTCGCGGGAGGTGTAGAGAGAGAGAGAGAGAGAGAGAGAGAGAGAGAGAGAGTGCCCAGACTTGCACACGATAAAGACATTCCAACATTTCAATTGAGAATATAAAATGTCCTGTTCAGATGAAAGTGGCATTACAGCAATTATACTGTACATGATTATTTCTCTCTCTCTCTCCTTTAATTATTACTTTTTCCATGATTCTCTTTTAATTGTTTTATAGTTTTCCTCAACTCCAAAGTTCTCGTCATTGGCGTTGTAGACTGAGCTGGCCTTATGCCAGCACGGGTCTCTTCGAAAAGGGAAGATGAAAATTTTCCCAAATTTCTATGCCCGTACAAAACGATAACCATTATAGGAAGTTCTCTGACAAAACCCATTTCTCGTTGAATTTAATTTATGATTTGTCGATCAATTATTTTGGATATTATATAACAATTTTCAGAAAATGTACGCATTAATCTGAAAGTAAATAAATCCATCGCATAAAGATTTCGTCACAACGCAAACAAAGAAAAAACCCTTTTTCTTATCTCTCCAAGACGTCGTCACAGCGTTAACCATGAAAACCTTTCCTTCCTTTTCCTCGAATGTCCTTGAATGTGACGCACGATTAAGCAATCATGACATGACAACCAAGAGTTGCTTGTATGCCCGTTGTTTCTCCCTACATTCAGTTCCAGGACTCGTAAATAAATAAACAGCAAATCGAAAGATCGATCTGAGGCCGTACGCCAACAGGCGACGCAGCAGTCAAGAGAGGAAAAGATGATAAAACCCAAGGTCTAAAGACCTTGATAAAACCTGCTGCTGGCACAGCAGAAGGAGGGGGAGGAGGAGGAGGAGGAGATTTGAGGACGACGTCTCTACGCTTGTAATTCTCTTTTTCGCAGAAAGAGCCGCCTCCCGGATTTTGCCTCCATATTTGGAAACTCAATACACTCTGCGGATGTGAAGTAAATTTACAGGGCAAACCTTCTTTCTCGACCCTAAACAGAATAATTACGTAGCATAACACAAGAGTGTCGGCGAGCAACAACGAATCACGCGAGAAGATTATTTCTTGGCTTTTTCGATTATTTATACGCTATTTTCTCGTGAAGACAGGATTCCACTTGGTTACTTCTCTTTCTCACTGACCGTTCTTCTAGAATACTGATCAGCATGGCATGAGCACTTTTTTGATTAGTAGAAGAGTTTCAATTTCGCTAAAGTAGTGGTTGTAGAAACGGAGTCTTCTTTGGCCATTCACAGATCTCACGACAGATTTAAGGACATACAGATTCTGAGTAATCTGATGAAACATTTATAGAAGTTAGGAGATTTAAAAATGCTCCTTTTACTCTTCATACCATTTTGGCTAATGCCTGGTATACGGCTGGTTACCGAATACGGGTATGCACAAGCAATAAATAATATCAGACACTGCTCGTCTAAAGGAAGACAATAAGGTTTATTGAGTGAGTAACACTACTGTATCACTTGCCTTACTACAAGCAGAAATGTCAGCTTCATATTCACCGGACTAAATACAACGGCTGACACTCAGCGAACTCTTAATTCTAGATTTCCTAATATTCTTGACCGTTTTCACTGAAAACCCTGAGTGAGTCCGCATTTTGAGACTGAAAATCAGAAACTCACAACTACGTATCAGTACAAATAAATCAGCGAGCATGTGCATGCACGATAAGTCCGTCATTAGCGAAATGTGCAAACAATGAAAAATCAGTTCAGCGAGGGGAGGCAGGTGTAGGAACAAAGGTAAACGCCAATTTAAGTGGTATACAAACATCAGCTTGGCAGCTCGGACAATGAGCCCAAGAGGGCTTACATGGTGTACACGGTTAGTAGAATCTCACGCCAAGCAACATCGAGTTTCCAATACCTGTATTTATTGTAATTCTAAGTATTTTTATTTTGAACTAAAAAGTGTATTCGGAAGGTGGCTAATTAAAGTGTGAAAAGAAAACGAGGTCACTAACAAACTGACTCTCATTTGAAAGGTGGCATTTCATCTCTTATTCCAAACACAGAGTTTAGAATGACAGGTTATTACAATTGCATGAGCCTGGCGCTCTCGGTTAGCACGCTGTTGGCCCAGCGTTCGACTCTCCGACCGGCAATGAAGAATTAGAGGAATTTATTTCGATGATAGAAATTCATTTCTCGTCATAATGTGGTTCGGATTCCACAATAAGCTGGAGGTCCCGTTGCTAGGTAACCAGTTGGTTCTTAGCCACGTAAAATAAATCTAATCCTTCGGGCCAGGCCTAGGAGAGCTGTTAATCAGCTCAGTGGTCTGGTTAAATTAAGATATACTTATGAGAGTCTTGTCAAAAGTGACCAGTAGATCTCATATTTATCAACCAAGTGTCCTCACAGCTGTAATAATATTATGCTTGACTACTCTATTAATATATTATTTCCAGAGTGATGTTATCCTGTAAATAAAAAAAAAAAAACGGTGTCCATGAAGGTCATAACTTCTCAAAACTGGAAAGTCTTAACATAGATTTCCAAGATTTCTGAAAAAGTGAATGACACGGGCCATTTCTCCTTCTTTAGTATAATGCGGTGCAGAAGAATAACAGCATAATAATAGAAAAAAACTTTTCCCTCTATTCTGGAACGGGTCCAAAATCACATGGCTGGTATAGCTACAGAAGCTATCTGGAAGAAATAAGCGGCAAAAGAGGCTGATAAAACAGAACCAGTAAAAGACGAATATAATATAATACATAATTGTTAATAATCTGTTTGGTGTGTTAATGTCCGCGAGAAATAAAACCTTTGTTTACATTTAGAAAGAATCCCGTGGACATTTCGCCTGAGGTAATACCCAATTTTCCAACCAGCAATGCTCACTTACAACCGCCTTGACAAACGTATCTTCTAAGAATCTTGTCTGAATGATAGAATTATGGCCAAAGGCCAAGCGCTGGGACCTATGAGGTCATTCAGCGCTGAAAGGAAAACTGAGAGCAAAAGGTTAAAAAGGTGTAACAGGAGGAAAACCTCGCAGTCGCACTATGGAACAGTCGTTAGGAGAAGATGGAAAGTAAGCTGGAAGAAAGAATGTGAATGGAGGTATAGTAAAAGGGGTTCCAGCTGGGGCCAAAGGGACGCTGCAAAGAACCTGAGGTAATGCCTACAGTGCACCGCACATGAGGTGCACTGACGGCACTATATTTTCTTTATTTCACTCGTGATGTTTTAGAGTCTGTTATTCGAATAGACACCAGGGAGCAACAAGACAGTTTCTTGGCTGGTCTTAAAGAGAAAACGTGTTTCCATTGTTTTTATTACTGTGCTGGCTTGTACTCGTATATTGATAGCACAGTCCTTCCTGAGACCCTATGGCATGCAGAAGAGCCGACAGATAAAGAGTGATATTTCCTCGATATCACGTCACTCTGTCTCTCGGCTCAATCTATGTATAGACAACTTAACATACCACTAAGAGTGTTACACTGAAATAACTTCTACTGCTTTATTTCTTCGAAAACATTCACAAGTCATTAAGCTCTCTGAGATACTGGGCTGTGTAGACATTTACTAGACAAAATACACGAACTAACATAGGGAAGAGTGCTACACATCAACCAAGTTTTCATGGTAAGTTCAGTGTCATAAATATTTGTAGTTATGAAAGTTGGTGTATGTATATATTTACAGTTATGAAGATTTTATATATTTATAGTTATGGCGATTGGAATTAAAGTTGCGAGTTTCTGTTTAGTGATGTCTCGCAGGAAGAACAAATAACCAGTTCCTAGGTGAAAATATCAGAAAAAGCAGTGTTTTCTCGACACTGATTATTTTCTGAATTCCTAGCAGTAAAGTGTCAAAATTGCAGACTTGTGGCCGTGTGTGAAGTAATAATGTAATAATAGAAAGATAAGAAAAACTGACTCAGACCTGCAAAAATAAACTAGCTCTCTAATCAAGAATAAACACAAAATGTTCCAAAAACTTTACCAGACCCATACATATTTGAAGTGATGGTCTTGAGCAAGCTAAAGATAAACTATTTTGAACATCATGCGTTGGTCTTGAGCAAGCTAAAGATAAACTATTTTGAACATCATGCATTGGTTTTTTTGCATCATTCAAAATCATGGACCTCTACGCGTCCACTTGTTTCCAGCAACAGATTCGCTTTGCTAAAAAGATTTTGTACCAAAATTGCTCATTTATTTAAATCAGACTCTAAATTTGAACCGCCACAGGTTTTCAAAAGAGCATACTGGTTTCCTTGAACAACTCGGGGAGCAGTAAGGCCGTTTCAATACTGTTACAAATACGATGCAGAAGGATTTGCTCCATTCCGGACGCCGTTTGCCCCATCTACAAAAGCTCACTAATTTAGAGTCTTGTCAAGGTTTCATCACGTGGTCGCACACAACCTTCGAGTTGACTTCAGGTTTGGAGGTAGATATCAAAACCTAGACAAGATGTTCAGTTTTCACTGGTACTGCTGGAGAAGATTTGACGACGTTCTTTTGCTCAGGTTAATAGCATTCCGAGTCGAAGCAAATGATACAAATTCTATTCTTTAGGATTTACGTGGCTTCTGGAGGAAACAATTCTTTTAAATATTTCAAACATCTGACCAAGTAGCTTCAAGTTTTGAAAACGTGTTGTTTTATTAATACTATACGGCCTAAAGAATTTGAGAATCGAATCTTTTTACTTTTGACTAGAAAAACGAGGTACAAGAAAAACATCCCCATTATGAAAACGCAAATTTTTTTTAGAAAGATGTTCTCCTTTCTTACACTCATTCACATATCCATAAAAAATTATGCATATGTCAAACAAACAGGTTTTGAAGGAAATAACCTACGTACATTAATACACAGGACGAAGACAAATCCTAAACGTGAACATCTCCTTCAACTTGCTTCAGAGACATAACAATTGTTGTGGGAAAAATTTCCCGAAAAAAGGGAATATTTTTATTGCAAATAAACCAACTGACGTGGGCAATTTACGTAGTTAGAGATGCGTGGAAATAGAACAAACGTCAAATCATATTAATTTATTTTTGATTGCGAGAAATAAACTGCTTCGGTCTAGAAGTCATACAAAAACAAAAGCGGATGGTCTGAAAACTGAATAATATGCAGACGTAAATGTATGTATACACGCTCGTATACATATGTATGTGTATGCACACAAACTCATATGTATAAATAAATAAATAAATATATATAATAATATATATATATATATATATATATATATATATATATATATATATATATATATATATATATATATATATATACATACATATACATATACACACACACAAGTGACAGGACGTTTGCTTCTCGAGCAAAAGGACCCGAGTTCGACCCAAGAGTAGAAACACTTGAGGTGCGTGTCAGTTGATTTCGTTACCCCTCTGTTGAGCAAAGTAGTGACTCATGTACCAGGTAGTTAGCCTACTATGGAGGGCCGCAACCGAGGTGTAACGTCGCAAATGACTCTCTACAAATCGAAAGGATAACATGGAGTAAATCCCTTTACACGCTAAAACGTTTGAAAATAATTCTAGCTTAGTCATTAAAATATTTTCAAGGTCTATGCGAGATGTTGACTTATATCCAATTTAACCGATATAAAACAACCGCTTTTTTAGTTTTCTGTCAAAGATAACCATTGAGATGGCTTTGTCTGTCCGTCCGCACTTTTTCTGTCCGCTCTCAGATTTTAAAAACTACTGATGCTAGAGGGCTACAAATTGTTATGTTGATCACCCACCCTCCAATCATCAAACTTACCAAATTGCAGCCCTCTAGCCCCGGTAGTTTTGATTTTATTTGAGGGTAAAGTTAGCCATGATTGTGCGTCTGGCAACGCTACAGGACAGACCACTGCCGGGCCGTGGCTGAAAGTTTCATGGGCCGCGGTTCATACAGCATTATACGCTGTGCAGAAAACTCGACTGCGCCGAAGAAACTTTTTACTTGTTTTTATTTACAAGCAAACATTTCACCTGCATCCATAATTCTACTGATCACATCATGTACGATACATGACTCCTCCAATGTGACCCACCACTGATCGTTTACATGTTTTCGTTGCGCTTTTGAAAGTCTCCTATAAATATTCTCCCTGAATACTTCAAAATACAGCGCAAGTCCCCAGGGACCAATGAATCATTGAACGAGGTCAGTGATAATGCTAACAGTCGAGAAAAATCACATGGGCATAAACAAAATGCGTGTACACGTTTCATAAAAGGAACAGTTCATTGTACATGTATTGTAGATTTCGTTTCTAGAGACATTAGTTCTGGCAAGTGCAAATATATATGTATATATATATGTATATATAAACATACATACATATATACTATATACATACACACACACATATATGTAATTATATGTGTGTGTGCGTAAGCGTAGAGAAATTTTTACATTATGCCCTAGTTAAAGAGAAGTTGATGGATGCAATATGAACAGACTGGGTACCTCATCTTTACTTGGTAGTGGCTAAAATGAATACATGGAGGAATGATTTAGAATATGGCTTCAAATGGGCTTACGGCAAATGACTTCAATAGGAAATAAAAGAATTGGGTCACCAGGCAGAAATTCCGGGGACATGTGCATAAGAATGATAAAAGAAGTAGAGGGAGATGATGCAATGTGAAGTTTAGAGAAAAATAAAAAGGCTGTTTGAAGTGCAGTTGCACGAAAGAAGATTACATTGTGTACCTGAATACAAAGGAATGATCATATTATTCACATACAGAGGCACATAAAATAGGGTTGGATGTAACACGCACACATAGAGAAAAGTGATGTGACACATGGATTTTAAATCAAAGAGAGATATATATATATGAGGCGAAGATCTGAATGTAGCAAGAATGCAAGGTGTTGAATGCAAATGTGAGATTACATGTGAAGCTGCAGAAAGAGAATGTATGGAGGGCAACATAAAATAAAACGATGAAGAATGGGAAGACACCAAGGGCTGATGGGATCAGGAGTGAGATGCTGTGGCAAGATAGTACATGACAAAACTGAGTGACTAGTCAGGCTGGAAGATATGTCTGGAGGAAAAGCGACTGTAATAATTATGGAGACGTGAAATTACGCACATCACCTGGAAAGGCGTTCTTTATGGACATTACTGTGAAGGACTGGCTTCAAACAACTGCGTGGGTTTAGATAAGATGGTCTTGAAAGTAAATTTTTCATCTGAAACAGCTGTGTGATTAGTCTGAGTAAAAGAAACCTTCAGATGGCGCGTCTGTTCTGAAACAGTTGTGTAAGAAGTGTAAGGGAAATGAAAATATGTATGTGGTGTACATGAACCTAGAAAGTCCTCCAGATAGAATGTTTATTCTGAAACAATGGTGAAAGAAGTCTGAGGAAAAGGAAAACACTGAATGTGGTGTGCATGGATCTAGAGAGATCTTCTGACAGAATGTTTGCTGGAACAGTTGTGCGAGAAGCATGAGGTAAAGGAAAAGACTGTATGTGGTGCACATGGACCTAGGGAGACCTCTATATAATAAGTTATGGAGCAGTTGTACGAGAAGTTTGAGAAAGAGAAAGTTGGAAGAAAAGTTTGAGGTAAAGGAAAATATGCATGTGATGTACACAAAACTACAAACACCTCTTGAACTGTTCATTCTGAAAGTTATGTACATGAACTTAGAGACCTTCAGATAGAAATGATAATAAGGCATGAAAGATTGTTTTGATTGAAAAATGATGCAGAATGTAATTTGTTAATAAATTATAAGCGTTCAAAGACGTCAAGACAAGGACAAATGTAAATACAAGTGTTGGGAAAAACTGGGATATAATTGAAGTGTGGAGTAAACTAATCGTTGCAGATGAAAAAGTGTTAGTTGCGGATGGTGAGAAGAAGCTGCAGAGTAGTGAAAGTTGAAAGAGGAAAAAATTATTAGTAAGTAACACAAAGGGCAATATTAAGAAGTTAAGAGGAAGCCAGGATGATAATAAAGTAAGTATAGCTTAGTTTTACCAGACCACTGAGCTGATTAACAAGGGCTGGCCGAAGGATGATAACGTGGCTAAGAACCAATAAGTGTTTTATCCGAACCACATTATGGAATTTCACCAGAAATAAAAACTCTTCATCAGCCGGCGGCGGGAATCGAACTGGCCCATCGAATGACGGTTGAAGCTCAACCAACTCGGCCAACAAATCAGGATGATCAAATGGTAAAAAACGCTAGTGGTTGATTTACACAGAACAAATGAATCAAACAAGAAAGGTCACAAGACCTACGCAGTATTTCTGAAGAGAGGTTTGGAGGAGTCAAGGAAAGTCTACGAAAATAATGTTGGGATGCCTTAAGGGACTGTTGAGCGAACTTTTTCTTCTAGGTGTGAAGTGTTGGTCTTAAATGTGAATAAGGCAAGAAATATTGAAGCCGATGAGATGAATAGGTTGAGGTTGTTCAATACATGGGTTGTAAGAAATGCTGAAGGGATAAAAGGAGATCAGATACAATATAAAATATGCAACACAAATAGAAATATCGATCAATGTCTTAAAGAAACCTGCTCATGTAGAAAGAATTCAGGATATGTTGATAAAACGGCCGTAAGAATTAGAAGTTAAGGGAGAACAGAGAAAGAGACGGAAAAAAGGTCATGCAAGAGAGAACGAGGTCTTGAAACTGATCCCTAACATCTACGAAGCATGAGAGTAACTGCAAGAAATATTACGTGAGAGGCACAAGGCATGTATGGTCATCGTGATGTTAACGATGTCTTTAGGTTAGACACATGAAGTGGCTATATAATGGAAGCTCTTCTCTAGCGTACGAGACCAGACACGCATACGATGACCACACACTCACGTGATATTGCTTGCAATTACTCTGGTGCTTCGTGGATGTTAAGGGCCTGTTTCAAGACTTCATTCCCCTTTGCTTGCAAACAATTTTCAGTCTCTTTCTCTGTTCTCCTTTACTTTTAGATATATATATATATATATATATATATATATATATATATATATATATATATATATATATATATATATATATATATATATATATATATATATATATATATATATATATATATGTACACACATGTATATTATATATATATAATATATATGTATATACATGTATATATACTGTATATATATATATATATATATATATATATATTATATATATATATATATATATATATATATATATATATATATATAGTATATAAAATAAAAATACAGTATATAAACACAGGACACACACACGTATATATATGTGTCTGTGTGTAATTTCTATAGTAAATTCAGTTAAGATACATAACCATATATATAAAAAATAGAATAATCTACAACACTCTCATTCTCGTTATCTGTATTGCGGTATATTTCGTACTGAAGAAGATTAATAAAGGAACTCCAGCAATATTGAAACTCTAGCAATATCGAGAGACACTACAGCAGACCCTTGACAGCTAACTATCCGTACACATATAAGACAGCATTAATTAAGAATCAAAACTATTCTTGGCTTTCAGCTCAATTCATAATCTAAAAAGAGCCATTTTTTCAGTCTGACAGGGTGAATATACATTTGAAGTACAGGGACTATTGCCATTGCTCAAGACTATTTCTCCACTAGGGTTTCTGTTGTGACAGGTATACCAGGTGTATGTATTATGACTTTTCAATGGGAAAGAAATTATGACACAGTGCATTTTTTCCATCTAAAAATTATAAAAGAAACAGTAATACATTCCCTTCTTGTACACAATGCATTGGTGTATGCTATAATTCGAGTATGTGCATTTCACAATCTCAAGGCAATGTAACATTTTAAAAATTCATTACATGTGTATACATAATCCCAAATCAATTATATCCTGTTAAAAAACTGCAGGAACTACCGTGAGAAATGCAAACTAAAATCTCGCCATTTGAGATTTCTTAGGTTAGGGAAGTCAGTATCAAGGAGTACTAAACACGAAGGTGAAACTTCAGTTGTGCACGTCATTAGGGACATTGTAATAACAAGGTAGCCCAAAGACTTAGGGCAGGTTAGGTCAAGTTTTCTGGCTGAGAAGCCCACCCTTTCCCTTCAAAAGATGCTGCTACTCTAAATGTTTATATTATTTAGATCAGGAGAATCACAAATGTCCTAATAACGCACATGGCTAAAGTTCTACTTTATCGTAATGGATTGAATAAAATGCTATTAAACATTTTAATCATTGGTGAGATAATCCCGGTTGCAATATACATCCGGACTCTTCCTTCTACGTGAGAGATGGGAGTGAGACTTCTCACTTCTCCTTTCAAACACGTTTTTGTTAGGTCCTTCAGCTTCATTTCTCTCCATCTCCGGTTTCACAACTTTTCTCTTCACCATGTTCCCAACCTCTACCAGCTTGGTTTTCTATTCTTCCTTTTCTCCTCTCTCTCTCTCTCTCTCTCTCTCTCTCTCTCTACACACACACACATACACAAACACAGACACACGCAGGAGCACGCAAACAAACACGTACACGCACAATTATTCTCCTTCGCAAGTTTGCTCAGTTTCTCTGCTATTTGTCACCTGGTTTCATTACTAATTCAGCAAGAGCCTCTCCCTCTGCCTCCAAAAAACATTTCTCTTCCTATATATGCTAAGTTTTCCTTCTTGTCACCTAACTGCATCATTTCTGCTCTCTCTCTCTCTCTCTCTCTCTCTCTCTCTCTCTCTCTCAAAGAAATTTGCCTTCGAACATTTGCTCTGATTTCTCGTCTCATTCTTTTCAAGCGTTACTCAGTTTCAGCATCCAGTTTGACCCACCTATCTCACCCACTCTGTGCATATGTGTGCAAAACACCAGCCCAGTCGCTTTCAGCATAAATAAATGTCCCGGTCTCCACATCGATTCCTTTCTTGCAGACTGTGTGTGCCCTTTTCGGCATCCATCTTTCCCTTCTCTCCATTCTTCATTACCATCGTCTCCATCAAAACATTCACAGACAATCGAGCTCTTGGCACCTGGTGCGCCCTAGCACTCACGCGCAAGGGTAGAGGAAGAAGAAGAAGAAGAAGACGAAAACGAGGAGGAGGAGGGAGAGGAAAAGAAACAAGAGGAAGAAAAGGAGAAATAAGAACTACGCTGGAAGAAGCGGAAGAGAAAAGGAAGTACGTTTATGCGCTTTTCCCTTTCAAAAAAAAAAATCGGAGGGGAAAAGACTCTACACTGTGGTGACCTTTTCAAAAATAATTTTATCAAAATGTCTAAAATGATCGGGATTTTACGTATATATACATGGAAGGGAAAACTAGTCCACTCTGTGTAAAATGTGACAGACAAATTTGTCTCACTTGATTGTAAAATAACAAAGACTACAACTACTCACTAAGGTGTGCAAGCGCAAAAGTGAACACTAAAACAACTAAGAGTACAAAAAGTGCCGTCACTGATCATCGATACAAAAATCACTAGAACTATTCACTACGTTGGAAGCAGCGTCTGACACTACATTTCACTGTTATGCAGGTGATTGGTGGAAAGGATGAATATCAGGAATGGTGCAGAAAATACTCAAAAGCTAAAGGTAAGGACATCAAAAACAGAAGGTACTCTAGAGTGGAAAGCCGGGGGAGGTGGGAGTATACTCCGCACACCATTACTGTGTCATGATTGTTGGATTAACAGCAAAGCGGAACATCTGGGATTCGCTAATCTTGGGATGTTTTGGGATTCACTAATCTGGGGAGGACTGTCAAAAAGGGGTTAAGCATTATTCACTGATGGGCTGGGGGCTGGAAGGGGCAGATGACAATTCAAAACGGAAATATCAAAATAAGAAAAAGGTCGATTTTCAGATGATGCCAAACGTGATACGGTAGTCCTTTTATATCACCACTGTTTTCGGTCTTTTGTCACAACTGATCCAAAAATTCCTGAAGATATTTTTTGGCACACATCACAAGATCCTCGGACGGGATGTAAACACTTTTCACTTCGAAAAGAAAACTCAAGCCGATTTTCTGAGACTTGAACCACCACATGAAAGCCAAGGGGAGGGCAGGGGGTGGGGTGTTAGGAGGAAGGGGCTGAGACGTAAACAAAAATAGTTAAGAGGGTATTACAAGTAGGAGGAACTGATTAGAGTTGGGCAGGATGGGGACGGGGAAGATTAGGGATCAAACACCGAAGGAACACGGTAGATGGGGGAGCGGTTCCATTTGCAGTCAAAGGAGTTTTATGCAATAAGAGGAAGGAAGAGGGTCTTTGTACATGATAGGTGTTTTGGGGGTGAAGGTGCGGTACAGGAGAGAGAGAGAGAGAGAGAGAGAGAGAGAGAGAGAGAGAGAGAGAGAGGTGACGAGCATGGCTGGTTGACGGGAAGGAAGAAAGGATGCGCGTCCAGCACACACACGGACACAAACAAGCCTTGTATTGACATCCACTACAAGGCAGGCAAGCACACCAGCACACAAGCAAGGCGAGGTCAGGGTATTTACCATGGCGGCGGTGTTCTTCCCAGCGTCTGGGAAACCGGTGGTGAGGGCCTAGTGAAAGGAAGGAGCTCAAGCTATATAGGGCAGCGAGGCCCGCTGCTGCAGGAGTGAAGAGCAGCCGAGGCAAAGGCAGGGAGGAGGCGGCAGCTGGCCTCGGACCGATATTGGTGGAGGAGGTGGTGGTGGTGGTGGTGATGATGGTGGAGTTGGTGGTGGTGGCGGAGGAGATGTAGGTAGAAGTGAGGGGCAGTCAGGGAGGAGGAGGAAGAGGAGGAACGAAGGCGGGCAAGAGTGACGGCGGCGGCGGCGGGAGCAGCAGCAGCAGCAGCAGCAGCAAGTGAGGTGGGACCTGGAGTCCGTGGAGGGTGGGTGGGTTGCCGGGTGGGTGTGAGAGAGCGCTGATGGGCGGGCGCCATAAGACCTGGAACACAGAGAGGGAGGGGGAGGAAGCCCTTCCCATGCCCCGCCCCCCTTATTTATGTTCAGTGTTCCAGCGAGGAGACGACGCCATCCTACAGGCACCGTGGTGACTCTTGAAGTCGCCCTTGTGTGTTCCCTCAGGTGCATCTGTCGAACACCCAGACGGGAGGCCAATGCCTCTGACATTTCGTCATCGTCACTTTCCTGCTAAAACCATTCATTGATTTTTGGTGGCAGAACTGATGGAGGAGGAGAAAGAGGAAGGGTTGGGAAGGGGGTGGGGTGACCCTCCTACCAGGACTCGTACTGCCGGAATTTAAAGGGAATAGAGTCCAGCTGGAGGGTGACCCTCCGGCCACGGGGCATTGAGGAGGGGAACGCCCCTCCTTCCCCATTCTCTGATTCTCCCATTAATTCATCGCCGCTCATTATTTCTCAAAATACGAGCCAATATCCCTAAGTGACGACGTCGTCCAACGAACGCGCTCTTATGGACAGTATATCAAGACATGTCTCATGTCCTATATACATCAGGAGTGCCTGCGCGTGTCCTTCGTTTAATGGAGCGATTACAAGATGCGTAGAGGAAGGGAGGGGGAGGGGAGGGGGCAGGTTAGAGCCATTCTATGAAAGGAGGGGGTCGCGAGTATTTCTCCTTATATACTTCAGCGACACAGAGAACAACGGGAGAGAGGAAGGGGAAGAAGGCACATGGGGGGACAAACCCTTTTCCTAGGGGGGCAGGCGCGGGGTTAGGAGAGAGAGGAGAGGAGAGGGAGAGGAGAGGAGAGGAGAAGAGAGGGGAGGAGAGGAGAAGAGAGGGGAGGAGAGGGGAGGGGGGAAAAATGTTGGGGAGAGATTGAGACACACTTAAGGTGATACTGGGCGGAGCATTTGGGTCAATTTGATGTGGTAAAGGGGGTCTCGTTTGTCAATCAATTAGCTACAGGTGTGATGAAAAGTGTAGGAGCTTGAGAGAGAAAAATATATAATATATATATATATATATATATATATATATATATATATATATATATATATATATATATATATGTGTGTGTGTGTGTATATATATATGTATATATACATACATAAATGTGTATATATATGTATATATACATATATATGTGTATATATTATATATATATAATATATTTATATATATATATATTATATATATATATATATATATATATATATATATATATATATATATATATATATATCTATATATGTACGTATATGATAAACATGTGTGCATATTTTGTTAGAAAGCACACACACACACACATATATATATATATATATATATATATATATATATATATATATATATATATATATATATATATATATATATATGTGTGTGTGTGTGTGTGTGTGTGTGTAAAGAAAGTAGCCATTTTCCTTCAGAATGAAAAGATTCCTTATTCATTCTCCAAATATGTGATCAAACTGAAAATTCCTAGGCTTAAAACTCTCGCTTAAGATTTTTCTTATCAGCAACAAGTAGACGTAAACTCCTCTCACATTACACCTTCACTTTTTTCTTTTTCATACACTCGATTACTAAGGCTCACGTGTTTGAACCTTTTTGTCTCTCTTTGCTCCCTAAGCTTCCTAATTATACTACGATTTATGCTATCAGATTTTTGTCTTATCTCTTCGATTAGCTACACCAATTCTTACTCCATAATCACTTGGTATTTCGACTGTTCCTACATTCTCAATCCATTCCTCCTTTATCCGTGAGATATTCATTTCTACATGCGCTTCTTCTCCTCAGTAATACTTTCAGACGTCTTCAGTTATTGTTTGTAACTTCTTTACAAACGTAACCATCTGCTATTCATTCTCCATTGACAAGCTCTTCATTTCTTGCATAAAAATGTACTTATATTTACTTGATTCTCAGTTCTCAGTCACTCTATGTATATTATTCGATATACATATTAACCACGAACTCAGGCATAACAAACTTTTCTAAGGCACTTTTGCGGCAAAGAGGTTAATCTCTCGTCTATATATACTATACATAGTTTTTGTTTCATTGCAGAAACAATTCTTATCTCCGTTCACGCATAATTTACATTATGCATCGTCTTCAGTTTCCACGTATTATCGGTGCATTTATCATAATCCTCCTCTTGCCCACACACAAAAGCATACTCTTTCTATTTTCAAACAATCCACGATAACTTCTATTACAGTTTTAAAAAGCCAAATGTCAGCTCCAACTTTCTCGGCCAAAATCCCTCCAGATAAATTAAGAAATCGTTATACTTCAATAGAAAATAGCTTCTCTTTTGCCATCCTTTCCCCTATTCTTACGAAGAGCCTTTTCCATCATTTGTTTCATATGAACCTCGAGGTTATCTGGACATGCGATACACACACACACTGCACACCGTAGCAGGTTACTCGATGCATCTCTTCTCATCATAACGTTCCTCGTTCGCAATCCACCAACACATGCAGCTCGCCTTATTTGCACTTCCCTGGTAACTGCGTATCGCTTTAGCGACCGTTCTCGGAATCTGCATTCACCCCAAAAATTCGCCTCGTTCGGTTTCGCCTCTTTCACTGCCCCCCAATTCCTAAGCTATTCATTCTACACGCTGTACAATTCTTATTTAAGGTCCACGTGATCCTTATACCCTTTATCTGACTCTCAGAACGCACTTTTCTTATTCGAATTGACTTCATCGGTTCTCACTCTTGTTATAGCCGTTTCGTTTAATCTTTATTTTTCGAGCATGTATTTGTATGCGTCCAGTCCCCAAACGAAATATATATATGTATATATATATATATATATATATATATATATATATATATATATATATATATATATATATATATATATATATATATACATACACTATATAATATAATATATAATATAATATATATATATATATATATATATATATATATATATATATATATATATAAGTAAAACAATAAGTAAACACAAAACTATAAGCTAATGTAAAAGTTGTTTCTCATACCTGAATGTAAAAATATAATAATCCATAAATAAAAATGCCAAAATGTAATTACTGTTTACTATTTATATATATATATATATATATATATATATATATATATATATATATATATATGTGTGTGTGTGTGTGTGTGTGTGTGTGTGTGTATGTATGTATGTATGTATGTATGTATGTATGTATGTATGTATATATATATATATATATATATATATATATATATATATATATATATATATATATATATATATATATATATATATAAGTATGCACTAGATTTAGTTTGGGCAAAGAAAAGAACAAAAATAAAACTGCAACTCACAGTATGTGTTTATGAACATGCACGTAGAATAAAACGCGTATCTGCATGTTTGTAAGAATTTCTTTCCTTCTTTCTGTGTCTTAAGCATCACAGCAAACAAACACCTACGTACAAGCATTTCCACTTCGGCCAAAAATCTCCTATACAACTGCGCCCTTAGACACGGAGTAAAAAAAAAGAGAGAGAGAGAGAGAGAGAGAGAGAGAGGAGTAAAAGAGAGAGAGAATGACAAAAAACCAGTGTCATTCAAGAAATATTCCACTCTGGTATTTTCAAAACTTGAAAGGTGTCTGGCGACGAAAACCTGTGAACTCGTCAAATCAAGTTTTCGAATGTAGCTGGAAGTGGGTTTAATTCAAAACCAAATTCTATTCACTGCTCCGTGACGATTTTGAGAAATTACATGCAAGGTTGGGAAGGAAAAATGAGGACGCTATGAAAGGAAGGTCCGTTCCAAATATTTAAGCCTCGGCTCCAGGCCATAATATTTTATATATATTATATCAAATTATATATATATATATATATATATATATATATATATATATATATATATATATATATATATATATATACATACATACATGTATGTATATATATAAATATATATATATAGATGCATACTTATTATAAGTATACATGAATATATATAGATATACACACAAGTATATATATACATATATATGTATGTATGTATGTATGTTTGTGTGTGTTATATGAGTGTATGGAAATATGACCTTTAATTGAAGTTGCGCGCACAGACAAAATAAAAACAAAAAACATTAACAATAATAAAAATCACATAGTGATGTTTATTAACGCTAAATAAATATCTTAGCACTCCCTGTAATAAAATATGATGGATAGTATGTCTGCAAGCCAACCTAAAGGTTATCAAACCTGTTAGCTTCATTAATTACGCAGAGAAAAAGAGGACTGAAAATAAGTTAAATTTTCAGTGCTTTACAAAGACTTTGCAAGCAATCACCGGACCAAAATTATTATCCTTAAATCTGTAATTCATCCGTGTATTATATATATATATATATATATATATATATATATATATATATATATATATATATATATATATATATTTATATATATATATATATATATATATATATATATATATATATATATATAGAGAGAGAGAGAAAAAGTTAATATTTTGTTATTAAAAATTACAAAGCAGCCTGACATTTCCCATAGTATCATCAAGATGTCATCTGACAGAACATATTTACTGTTATGTCACCCTTACAACATAATAAGGAAGGCCTTGGGTTAAAAATGTACCATTTTTCCCTCATTCAGTCTTAGTATCTTTCTCAAAAGCCCCTACTAATAAAGAATACAAAAAGTCTACATTTTGGAAGACGTTTACTTCCAGAAAAATATGACAGAACTTCTATAATTAAATTACAAATCGAAATGAACAGAGAGAACAATTACCCTTACAGCAATATTCAACTACAAATATGGAGAATCTTACTTTTCATTTCATTCCTCTTTCTAATAATCACACAACAGTTCTTGCATTGGTCCCCAAGTTCATAATCGAGTCTAAATCGAGCCAATACACCTGCCTAATGAAGACATCCAATATCATTGCAAGTCAATGAATGATATAACAATCACTGACCAATCCAACTTGGAAAACTAATAAGCCTTCTTAGTGAAAATGGAGGTTATGACGTGTTTAACTAAGAGAGAGAGGGACTGACAAAGGTCACAATAAAAATCAACAGTTATAACCATAGAATTCCTAAAAAAAAGTATAACACATATGTATGATGATACTCTACAAAACGCAGTCTTATGTGTAATTATATTTTTATCTCCGCAAGCAAACTCTGAGACTTATTCTGTTTGGCTATCTTGTCAATTTTATCCATTCATTTTCGAATATTCTTACAGTTCTATAAGATTACAAATGACAATTCATTACTGCGACAGACCTAGTTCTAGTTTTCGCATGAACAAACAGTGTACTATCATAAAATGAGCAAGAATTTAATAATAATAATACAGAATATTCTAATAAAAAATAGCCTAGTTTTCTCATCTATATCTAATAAAATCTAATTTGCTTTAGTTCATGGATATGGCTGAATTCCACTGTTATAAAAATCATACAGTTCCGCAGATGTTTATTTATATAATTCAATCCATTTTTACTTTTCATATTTAAGGGATCCTCTCCCCAAACTCCGCCATCTCTGGTAGAGACCATTAGTTGCACTGTCAACATGAATTACTCTAGTTTTATGTCATCGTAGTTAAAGGCGAGGTGGCGAGCTATATATCCCCACAACCAAAGTCCTTTTACGCTTGTAAAATGATAGATGTTGTCAATGAGAGAGAGAGAGAGAGAGAGAGAGAGAGAGAGAGAGAGAGAGAGAGAGAGAGATTCACAATAATTTAGTTGTCTAGATACATTAAAAATTAAAGGCCTCTCAAGAACTTGCTCAGATCTCATTACCGATTTACTGACACAATCTAGCATTATCATTTTTATTATATATCTCTGATAGAGAAAACGTTGGATTCTAATCTGGAAGTGAAAATGCCACAAATTACTCTCCGCTTCGGATGGTTTATCAGAACACCGAGGTCTACATCATTCCTCTTATTCCTTTCAAAGACCTTCCCGTACCTGCGTGCTGCCTGAGCAAGAGCTCTTGCTAGCAAAAGGCCAACTTAATCAAAACCAACCAGCCACCCGCCACATATTAAGCTGCAACACACCGTCAGGCAAAGGCCGGGTGAAAGAAAACAAAATTGTTTCAGACAACTAGTTTTTTTTTTCTTTAGCGTTTCTTTCTTTTAGTTTATTAGGTTCAGTATGGAGGTTTACAATACTATTACTCCATGAAGATATTTGTCATCTCACTACTGAGACAAACACAAAGGACTACGTAGAATGGAACAAAATAAAACCTGAAAACAGCAAAGGAAGAAAAATATCCAAAGCCAATAAATCTGATACTTTAAACACCCAGTAGCCATCCGCTTTTGCAACATCCATTACAAAGAACACCAAACGCGCTGCAAAAGCTTTTGTAAACATTTATGGACTCGACGAGGATTTCGTGCTCCAGCTGGAAAATGCCACACAGCCATGAACTCTAAACCAACCGTTTTCGTTGTAATTATGACCAGTATGTGATGATAGATGGGCTATAAAGTTTATTTGACCGTGAACATATCGGTTCATTTACCCCCGAACTGCCCAGACCTGTGGGCAAACTTCTGTTAAAGTTTTGCCGGAGAATCAAGCCATCTCCAACATGCACTTCCTCCCAGTAAAGAAATGGCCTTCTATATGCTGGTCAAATACTTCTAGAAAAACAGGCTCTTCCTCTGATATCTGCAGGCAATCTCTGAAAAATAATGGAATGAAACAAAATGAATTGCTTCAGTGAAGGAAACTTACAGATATCTGTCGGTCTTTAGCCAGATAGTAAGTATGTGTATGTAAAACTTAAAGGAATTAAATTTTACTCAGTAATATGTAAGCAGCAAGTATTACATCCCTCTTTCATCATAATCATCCAATACCGAAAGACGCAAATGGGCCTCTGTGAAATTCAATCTTGTTTTTCCAGAGCTTTATCTTCCTCTTTAGCTTACTTCAAAGGTCATTCAGTCATCTCTGGGGCAAAACCAATAACAGGAAATTTTTATGTTAGTAAATATACCTATCTATATATATACGAATATAATCAACAGAGGTAACATATATAATATAAATATATAAAATCTTATAATAAATATATATTTCATACAAAGGTAACATAAATACACACACACACACACACAGAGAGAGAGAGAGAGAGAGAGAGAGAGAGAGAGAGAGAGAGAGAGATTCACAATAATTTAGTTGTCTAGATACATTAAAAATTAAAGACCTCTCAAGAACTTGCTCAGATCTCATTACCGATTTACTGACACAATCTAGCATTATCATTATTATTAATTATATATCTCTGATAGAAAACTTTGGATTCTAATCTGAAAGTGAAAATCACAAATTACTCTCCGCTTCGGATGGTTTATCAGAACACCGAGGTCTACATCATTCCTCTTATTCCTTTCAAAGACCTTATGCCTGAGCAAGAGCCCGTGCTAGCAAAAGGCCAACTTAATCAAAACCAACCAGCCACCCATATATTAAGCTGCAACACACCGTCAGGCAAAGGCCGGGTGAAAGAAAACACGAAAATTGTTTCAGATAACTAGTTTTTTTCTTTAGCGTTTCTTTCTTTTAGTTTATTAGGTTCAGTATGAAGGTATACAATACTATTACTCCATGAAGATATTTGTCATCTCACTACTGAGACAAACACCGAGGACTACGTAGATATGGAACAAAATAAATAGAACCTGAAAACAGCAAAGGAAGAAAAATATCCAAAGCCAATAAATCTGATACTTTAAACACCCAGTAGCCATCCGCTTTTGCAACATCCATTACAAAGAACACCAAACGCGCTGCAAAAGCTTTGTAATACATTTATGGACTCGACGAGGATTTCGTGCTCCAGCTGGAAAAACACAGCCATGAACTCTAAACCAACCGTTTTCGTTCAAAGAAGTAAATGACCAGTATGTGATGATAGATGGGCTATAAAGTTTATTTGACCGTGAACATATCGGTTCATTTACCCCGACTACTGCCCAGACCTGTGGCAGCAAACTTCTGCCGAAGTTATTAGAAGTTTTGCCGGAGAATCGAAGCCATCTCCAACATGCACTTCCTCCCAGTAAAGAAATGGCCTTATATGCTGGTCAAATACTTCTAGAAAAACAGGCTCTTCCTCTGATATCTGCAGGCAATCTCTATGAAAAAATAATGGAATGAAACAAAATGAATTGCTTCAGTGAAAGAAACTTCACAAATATCTGTCGGTCTTTAGCCAGATAGTAAGTATGTGTATGTAAAACTTAAAGGAATTAAATTTTACTCAGTAAATATAAGCAGCAAGTATTACATCCCTCTTTCATCATTCATCCAATACCGAAAGACGCAAATGGGCCTCTGTGAAATTCAATCTTGTTTTTTCCAGAGCTTTATCTTCCTCTTTAGCTTCTTCAAAGGTCATTCAGTCATCTCTGCAAAACCAATAACAGGAAATTTTTATGTTTACCCTATCTATATATCGAATATAATCAACAGAGGTAACATATATAATATAAATATATAAAATCTTATAATAAATATATATTTCATACAAAGGTAACATAAATACACACACACACAGAGAGAGAGAGAGAGAGAGAGAGAGAGAGAGAGAGAGAGAGATTCACAATAATTTAGTTGTCTAGATACATTAAAAATTAAAGACCTCTCAAGAACTTGCTCAGATCTCATTACCGATTTACTGACACAATCTAGCATTATCATTATTATTAATTATATATCTCTGATAGAGAAAACTTTGGATTCTAATCTGAAAGTGAAAATGCCACAAATTACTCTCCGCTTCGGATGGTTTATCAGAACACCGAGGTCTACATCATTCCTCTTATTCCTTTCAAAGACCTTCCCGCATGCCTGAGCAAGAGCCCGTGCTAGCAAAGGCCAACTTAATCAAAACCAACCAGCCACCCGCCACATATTAAGCTGCAAACACCGTCAGGCAAAGGCCGGGTGAAAGAAAACACGAAAATTGTTTCAGATAACTAGTTTTTTTTCTTTAGCGTTTCTTTCTTTTAGTTTATTAGGTTCAGTATGAAGGTATACAAACTATTACTCCATGAAGATATTTGTCATCTCACTACTGAGACAAACACCGAGGACTACGTAGATATGGAACAAAATAAATAGAACCTGAAAACAGCAAAGGAAGAAAAATATCCAAAGCCAATAAATCTGATACTTTAAACACCCAGTAGCCATCCGCTTTTGCAACATCCATTACAAAGAACACCAAACGCGCTGCAAAAAGCTTTTTGTAATACATTTATGGACTCGACGAGGATTTCGTGCTCCAGCTGGAAAAATGCCACACAGCCATGAACTCTAAACCAACCGTTTTCGTTCAAGGTAATTCCATGACCAGTATGTGATGATAGATGGGCTATAAAGTTTATTTTTGAACATATCGGTTCATTTACCCCTGACTAAGACCTGTGGCAGCAAACTTCTGCCGAAGTTATTAGAAGTTTTGCCGGAGAATCGAAGCCATCTCCAACATGCACTTCCTCCCAGTAAAGAAATGGCCTTCTATATGCTGGTCAAATACTTCTAGAAAAACAGGCTCTTCCTCTGATATCTGCAGGCAATCTCTATGAAAAAATAATGGAATGAAACAAAATGAATTGCTTCAGTGAAAGAAACTTCACAAATATCTGTCGGTCTTTAGCCAGATAGTAAGTATGTGTATGTAAAACTTAAAGGAATTAAATTTTACTCAGTAATATGTAAGCAGCAAGTATTACATCCCTCTTTCATCATAATCGCATCCAATACCGAAAGACGCAAATGGGCCTCTGTGAAATTCAATCTTGTTTTTCCAGATATCTTCCTCTTTAGCTTACTTCAAAGGTCATTCAGTCATCTCTCGGGGCAAAACCAATAACAGGGAAATTTTTATGTTAGTAAATAATCTTACCCTATCTATATATATACGAATATAATCAACAGAGGTAACATATATAATATAAATATATAAAATCTTATAATAAATATATATTTCATACAAAGGTAACATAAATACACACACACAGATTACAATAATTTAGTTGTCTAGATACATTAAAAATTAAAGACCTCTCAAGAACTTGCTCAGATCTCATTACCGATTTACTGACACAATCTAGCATTATCATTATTTTAATTATATATCTCTGATAGAAAACTTTGATTCTAATCTGAAAGTGAAAATGCCACAAATTACTCTCCGCTTCGGATGGTTTATCAGAACACCGAGGTCTACATCATTCCTCTTATTCCTTTCAAAGACCTTCCCTGCACCTGCGTGTGCCTGAGCAAGAGTTAGCAAAGGCCAACTTAATCAAAACCAACCAGCCACCCGCCACATATTAGCTGCAACACACCGTCAGGCAAAGGCCGGGTGAAAGAAAACACGAAAAATTGTTTCAGATAACTAGTTTTTTTCTTTAGCGTTTCTTTCTTTTAGTTTATTAGGTTCAGTATGAAGGTATACAATACTATTACTCCATGAAGATATTTGTCATCTCT
>NC_089749.1:54753607-54778607 GCF_040412425.1 Macrobrachium rosenbergii | reverse complement strand
GAATAGATCAGACAGAATATGTCCATTGAAATAAATAATCTGAATTCACTTCAACAGCATAAATTCCATGGATAATGCAAGAAACTTAAGGACATTAGTTCGATGAAATAAGTTCCATAGATTCCCCTTTTACGAAAGAATCTTGTCTTTACTCGCTCCGCTAGAGTTAACAAAATGCTTCCGTTCCCGAACTCTCAAGTCTCATAAAATGAACGAAAATTTCCAAAAAACACTGAGATATTGGTCACATGTTTCTTTTGCGGTGTCTTGTTATGGCACATTTTTCATTTATCTTTGAGAAAGTGCAGCCTCTATTTCTTGTGTGATGTTGTTATACAAGATTTTACTGAAACAATAAAAAAAACTTGAAATCGGCTCTGTTATTAGGTTTGAAAATCTATCATTTTGGCGTTGTGAAAATTAGACGTTGAAGCCTACTATCTAATCAGACTACTGAAAGAGACCAATTACAACATGAACAACCATCTTTCAAATATAAGGTGACGTCAGAAGATTTGGCAAGTACCGAAACTTAATGAAATCCAGTCCCCAAACATTTTTCCCAGTGTTAACATGAAAACACTCATTATTTTACTTCGCTGTAATTTTCATGATAACGCAACGCTTTAGAAGGATAACAAGGAACAAGTAAAAAATGCGCCGTTCTTCGGCGCAATCGAGTTTTCTGTACAGCGCATAATCAAGGCCACAGAAAACTGATCTACTTTCGGTGGTCTCGGTACAATGCTGTATGAGCAGCGGCTCATGAGTCTTTAACCACGGCCCGGTGGTGGCATGTCCTATATCGTTGCCAGAAGCACGATTATGGCTAAATTTAACCTTAAATAAAATAAAAACTACTGAGGCTAGAGGGCTGCAATTTGGTATGTTTGATGATTGGAGGGTTTATGATCAAAATATCAATTTGCAGCCCTTAGTCTCGGTAGTTTTTAAGATTTGAGGGCGGACGGACAAACAAAGCCGGCACAATAGTTTTCTTTTACAGAAAACTAAAAAGCGAAGGAATATGCCATTCAGCTTTTGTGCTATTTCGTTAGGAATTCTTTCGAAATTTCTTCAACTGGATTGTGTCTTTAGCATTAGGAATTTACATACTGTTTAAAGAGGAGATTCCGGGTCTCTGTTTTGACAAAATTTTGACACTGTGAATGCTGACAAAGCTTTTGAATTCGAACATTAAAATCAAATGCATGCCAACACCCAAACATTAAAACTGAACCACTTTGATCTGGATACAAAAGAGCTTTTAGGGCATGAGAGACAAGCAATGATCACGTAAATTTTTCGTTTATTACTCAGATTTCAGCAGACCTGTTGGTGAATGGTTTTTCTGTCCTTTTTCTTCAATTGCACGCTCATAAACACAAACAAACACACGCACTAAAATCATTATCAGTTTTCCTTACAGTTATCAAAGGTAGATGTCAATGCTGTCAGAAATTAGGTACTCAAACAAAAACTTAACATAGTTTTCTGATCTCTATAAGCAATCTGCCCACGCTGTTACGAGAAAAACTGTATGTACGAAGTCTATGACATCAATAACTTAAAAAATTACAAATAATACCATTACCAAAGCACTGAAGAAATAAGTATACGAATGTACAACAGCAGAGATAAAAGAGAAAATTAAAGAACAGCTGAACCAATTCTTGTTAACTCAACACAAAAATTAACACTGTCATTCTGATCTAAGGGAAGCAAGGAAATTAGAGAAAACTGATATAATTGCCCAGGTTTAACTGAGTGTATCTAAATCCATTTTGTTTAAAACCCCCAATATAACACTAATAATAATTAAACTATCTATTTATTTGACTGATAGTCCAATATAACCAGTAATCTTCATACTAACAAATAATGTTATGGTTGTTTAAAAGGTCATTACTCCTGGTATAACAACAATCTGAAATATTTTTCGAAAATCCCGTAGAAAATTGGCCTTCGTCATCCTAGGCACACGTCTCGGATGAGAATACCGTAAACAGCTTCAGTTCACTGGAAAGTTTCTTTTCAGCACGAGCAGGGCGAACAATCGTTGAATTATTAAAAACTCAGTCAGTACTGAATTCATTTTGTTCCCCTAAATTGGAATTTACGTGTTACGTTAATCCTCCACTTTGGGGAAGATGACCAAAGTCTCTGAGGTAACATTTCATTAAAAATTAGGAAGAGATCTACCGGTGTTTGATGACTTTTCCTTGTCTGTGACCCCGAAACCTTTAGAGTAGGTCAATGTCACAATCATTTTTTCAATAAAAAAAAGTATTTTTTGAGTAATAAAAAAAAGTATTTTTTGAGTAATAAAAATGTATGACAATAATACTAATACAATCGAAATGGACAAATTTCCCCATACTGATGGCGAAATTCAATAATAACGTTAAAGGTATGAGTGTCCTGTGCACGGATATGAAGCGACTGCTGCTCGGAAAGATTTCTGCCCAAAAAGTTCATCCTTAAACTGTCAGTAACAGATGAGTGTGGCTGTGAATTTGTCTTTTCTTTTGAGCTACCCACTTTTGGAAGGAAATTCTTGCTCTTGCATAAACACACATACAAACAAACACACCCATTTTATATATATAACATACATATATATATATATATATATATATATATATATATATATATATATATATATATATATATATATATATATATATATATATTTACCCTCTTTGATACGTTTCTCTGGCGGCTTCCTGCCACGGTCACTTTCCTCTTCAGAATAAATGGGGGAAATTATATGGCATTGACGATAGCCTTTCTAACTTTTCCTATCTGTATCACACAAAGTTTGGCAATTAAATGGGCTTCTTGATCCAGTTTCCGCTAGTTTCGGGACTCCCTCCCACAATTCCAGCTCGGGCTATCATTATCGAGGGCCAGTCATCTTGACCACCCCTCATCCTCCTTCTCTTCTAACTCCTGAATTCAATACATGTTTCTGTTTGGTTCATCACGAATTTTCACCGTGTAAGCGGGAATATAGGAATATTCTTGCTTGTTATGAAAGAATACTTTCTTTAAATGTCTGGTTTTCAGAACAGGAAGAAATTCTGGCAAGGCGGCACTTCATTATATATATATATATATATATATATATATATATATATATATAAATATATATATATATATATATAAATATATATATATAATATATATATATATAATATATATATATATATATATATATATATAATATATATATATATATATAATATATATATATATATATATATATATATATATATATAATATATATATATATATATATATCAAGATAAAATTCACAAAGGAAATGGAAACACTGGAGTGCTGCGAGGCCTTTCGACACTACGTCCTTTACTTAGCAGAGTAAAGGACGTAGTGTCGAAAGGTCTCGCAGCACTCCAGTGTTTCTGTTTCCTCGTGAATTTTATCTTTATTTATTTATTCATCACGTTCCATATTTTCGTGATTCAGTTATACATATATATATATATATATATATATATATATATATATATATATATATATATATATATATATATATATATATATATATATATATATATATATATATATATATAATTTTGTGGTGTGTGTGTGTGTGAATATATGTAATTATATAAATATACATATATGTGTGTTTATACAATTGTTAAGCTCAGCATACTTAGAAAAATACATATTCAAATGATATCTTATGGTTTTTCTGGAGTATTTATTTACGCGTTTACTCATGACATGGGGATTGCATTCTTCCATCCTGTAAATCCAATATGGTTAGTTTAAGGAGGGTGATGCCTTCCGAAGCCACATCCTTTTTGTAGGAATTTTGTCAAAGTAAAAAAAAAAACTCTTTTAAACTCTGAGTACGAAATTAACGCCATAATGATGGATCGGTGTGGGGCCTCCCCCCCAAAAAAAAAATTAAAATCTAGTAAACTTTGAGACCTTATGAATATTTTAAGCTTTTTGTTTTATCCGCTTGGGATATACAATATATCACATGTGGGAAAAGGAAGCAGAAAAAACTTCTAATCAACGGTAGTTAATAATTACATCATAAATTATTCTCCCATTATCTAAGGCATATCGATCTACCCGCTTTTTTCTTATTTCAATTATAATTCCGCATGTATAGTCGTTGTATTGCCACTGTTTATATTCATCTCAATTTGTGTCTTACTTTAACCTTCAAAACTCTGGTTTTCCACATATAGCTTCAAAACTGACATCACCATATCATGACGTGAAATATATGAAAAAAATGAAATCCTAACGACAAATTTACAAAATCATACGAAAATCCTCCAAAAGCCACTGGATGGACTGTTTTCCATTTCACGAGTTGATGCCGAATGTGCCTGGAAACGACTTCCATCTGCCCCAAAGTGGCATTGTCATTAACACCTTTTTTCGACCAAAGTGTTCCATGATCATTTTATTATTATAAGGACAAGTTTCCCCGTTTTCGTTTTGCTTGAAGACGGGCCGACAACCGACCCAAATGCAACTCGCTCCATGGTTCGACAGGAAAAGATTCGCAAGGTGCACTTGGTTTGAAGAGGTGACAAACTTACTGTTTAAATTGAGGAAGGCTATACGCTTTCATGTTGTGCTGAATTTTGTTTTAATTTTCTTGTAAGATGAAATTTAACATGTTACAAGGACATCGTACTTCAAGACTTTGTTGTGGGCGATTTCATAATCTATGTGTGCTAATATCTATGCACATTCCATATGAAATCAGAATTCAGTGAGCAAACTAGGCTGACATGAAATACTTTACTTAGAAACTTGAAACACATCGTAGGATTCTAATGTGAACAGAAATGGTTATAATAACACCTAAGAAATAAGAAGGTTGAGCGTCAAAGAAGAGAATGAGATATAGGTTAAGTCTGTATTTGCTGCGTGGCTGAAGCTTGCTTGCAGGATTCCGAATAGTCCCTGGTCCAACACTTTTTTTGTTTATCTCCAAATGTATTTTGACACGACAGCAATGGAGAAAAGCTAAAATAGCCATGAAACTGGATTAATCTATTTATACGGAAAAGTTATCAGGTTTGGATGTACTGCTATGGGCACAACACAGAAAGCAACGGGGGTGGTCTCGTAAGCCCAAGTAAATCATGTCTCACCTCATAATTTACGCCTCACTAGACTTTATAACTGAATAGATAGTGTAAAACTTAGGCATATTCTGACGAAATTTCTTTGAGGAATTTGTTTCGAAGACCTATCATTCGTTGTCGTTTGAAATTTGGGCATAAAAAAAGAAATTGTTTTGTTCTTAATGATGTTCATCATTCTCTAAAGATGGGAATGTTGTCAGGATTGAATGACTTACGAAATTTAGTCTGTCAAACCAAGCAATGGGACAATCTTGGCCATTCAGCACTTAAAACAGTGGTTGGACAGCAAAATAGAGAAATCCAGAAAATAAAGAAAGGATTTAAAGGTGGAACTAGGAGAAAATCCTACAGTTGCACTTACAAGTACCAGAGGTGTTGGACAGCAAGTTTTAAGAAAGGAAACCGGAACACAGCTACGGGCCGAAGGAACGCTTCAAATACCCTTTAGCAATACCTACAGTGCACCAAGCATGGTGCGCTGACGGAACATCCCCCCCTTCACCCCCACCCCACTACGGGGATTAGGTTCATGAATAATGGCCACCAGCCAACATGTTAAACGGGTGCGCCCAATTCTAAGAAGGGATACTACCAAATATGTCCTCTATTTCTGTAATAAGAATTCCAGCAAATTTCAGCGGTTCTTACAAAATTCCTAGATATGAAACCCTTCCTCAATCTCTTCTTGAGAGAGAGAGAGAGAGAGAGAGAGAGAGAGAGAGAGAGAGAGAGAGAGAGAGAGAGAGAAATCACCATCCATTTGGAGGCATCATTTGTGATGCAAATCGTTCTATTTTAAAGGCACTTACGTTAACCTGAAACATTCTTCAATCATGTTTCTTTCCTCCCTTCCTTATAGACATCTCTCATTACTACAATTACTGGAGAAAATGAACCGCTGGCTTCCTTTAGGTCATCAACCTGCAGGAGAGGTTGCTGAAGTCAGCTGAAGTTGGAAAAATACGAAACACCTACGTCATTGGTTTCAGGTTACCCTTGCTTCTTCTGTGGCTTTGAAGCTGTGTTTAGAATAACGTCCTTTGTTATTGGATATTTCTGAATACTCAAATGAAAATCATGACCCTTTCAATTCAAGATGAAAAGCAACGAATACAACTCATACATAAAATGAAGAGGTATAGGGCTGAAAAAAGTTTCAACACTATACAAGAAAATTTATGTGAAATTCCTACAGTTCATTCTTGACTTAAAAGGCGACAAAACAAACTGTTTCTAAATACATAACTGATTCTTTAAACGGAAAACCATTTCACAATGGAATAAACACCCGTCTCCGCCCCCAACACACTCACTAACATCCTTTGGAAGAAGAGAAGACTCAGTGGCCCAAATCTGCAGAATTATTGCATTCTCCTCGATTCTGAGGAGTGGGACAGCGGAGTGAGAAAAGGCGAAGACTGAGGTGAAGGAACTGTGTTTTGGATCATTTTAGGTCTTGGCGACTAAGTCCTCAGCTGACTGCATGAACAAATCGTTAAGTTATTCACTTCAAATTTCTTCCAAAGCAAGGCAAGAATGGCAAATGAATGACAACTGAACCAGTGACTGAACGGATCCAGAGAGTATTAGCGCTCATATTATGCAGACGGGCTAAGTACAGACATCTAACACGGCTCTCAATCACATCAGCCCTTATACTGATATCTGTTTTTCATTAATGCTTGTGAATGTTATATGTACCTTTATACGTTAGCATGCGGGATCTGAATACAAGCTAATACAACAATACGAACTAAAAAAAAATAAACGTTAAGTTACAGAAGTCACCGGAAAGAAGAAAGAAAAGGGAAAATAACTTCGTTGGCTTTGGTTATGTTTAAGCAATAAGAAAGAAAGCACGTCTTGTGCATTTTCCATCTATCCTCCACCTTGCGTACAAAAGATGGAACTCTTGCTGACAGAAGAAAGAAATTTCCCCAAGTCCATTTACTAATTAGACTCCCCCTCCCACACCCTAATTAGAAAAAGTAAAATGGTCTCTTTCATGAGGCCTTGTTTCTTACGCCGAGTTTGAATTAGAAAAAAAAAGAGAGACACGGTCGTCCCTGCTAAAGTTTTCCATCAAACTCTTTATTGAGATGTGACACAAAGGGGACTTCCGGCATCAAAGGGAAGTCAAAACAAATAACTAGAAGGATGTCCATCTCGGCGCAACTAGGTTTTTGTCCCTTGAAAATAAAGCATGTTAAACACAAAGGTTTAGTACTGATGGGACAATCGTTTGGATTGTTCCCTTGGTGGGTTGTTGCCTCCTTTCTTTTGTTTTCTTTGAAGGAAAGTTGACGTCTGTCGCGTGGTCTCTGACAGTGGCAGTCGGGTTTTAGCAGCGAGTCAGGTTCCCGGCAGCAGCTTTGCAACATGGAGTAAAGCAGCAGGTATTCCTTACCTGTTGGCCTCATCAGCTGAAGGATGGTGGGCTAGCCTTCCTTCCGTGGATCTTCCTGTATAACAGCAGACGTGCTGTTTCGACGTTTCTCCTGTAATTCATCTGTGTTGATGACTGTGTTCCAGTTGAGCAGTTGGTGGCTGTTTGGTGTCTTCACAGGAGTTCGTCTGATCACATTCATGACAGCTGGGTCTGTCGTGTTATCTCCACGGAGATTGATATTGTGATTATTATTACCTGGAGTGATTTTATATGGTTGCTTTATCGATTATTTATTATTTGATTGTTTATGCTGCCTGTTTGTTTATTGGTAATGACTGTTTTAGTAATGATATTATTTTATATGATTTTCCACTTATTCTTATTAATATATATATAAATAATTTTCATTGCATTGTTATTATTCATGGTGTCTAGTGTATGGCTCAGGTAATCATTACATTATTATTATTAATGGTGTCGAGCAGTGTATGGCTCGGGTAATGTTTTTTATTACATTATTATTATTAATGGTGTAGAGCAGTGTATGGCTCAAGTAAATGTATTTTGGGATGCTTTTTCATCATTATTTTGATTGTGATTGTTTAGCTGTGAAACTTGTTTATTAAGTCATGCTAAACCTGGACTCACTTGTATATAATATATCTTAGTATAATAAATTAGTTTAAGGTAAAATTTCTGCCATCATTCCAGTTCCGATATTTTTGTATTTAAAGAACCTGCTGAACCAAAAGTGGTTCATAACATATATATATATAAATATATATATATATACAATGTATATCTAATACACACACACACATATATATATATATATTATATATATATATATATATATATATATCTATATATATATATATATCGTAAGAGTAGGCTACACACGAGGTCAACTGAAAGCTGTGAAACTGAAGTCACATACACAAACATCTTAATAATACGCATCAAGAGTATTATAAACATTACAAGAGAGTATTATAAACGGCACTATCCCCACAGAGGGGTAGTGCCATCAGTGCACCTCACGGCGTGCACCGTAGGCATTACTAAAGGTTCTTGCAGCGTCTCTTCACCCCTAGCTGCAACCTCTTTCATTTCTTTTACTGTATCTCCTTTTATATTATCTTTCTTCCATCTTGCTATCCACCCTCTCCTAACAATTATTTCATAGTGCAACTGTGAGGTTTTCCTCCTGTAACGCCTTTCAAACCACCTACTCTCAATTTCCTTTCCAGCACTGAATGACCTAATAGGTCCCAGTGCTTCGTTTTTGGCCTAAACTCTATATTCCTATAAATGAATTAGTGTACGTGCTTCATAAAACCGCTGTACCAGAAATGATACACATAAGAATGCACTCTTATTTCTCCACGTCACTATATATCACATGTGCCTTACTCAGGCACTGACTTCTTATGACTACAAGACTCAAAAAGGATATTAAGCATCCAAGAAGAACAGACACTCTCTTCATCTTTACGAAAAACTATATTCACAAAGAATAACTTGCCACACTAAAAGACAATTCTCAGGAATTTGTCCAAAGCAAGCCCATCAGATGTACAACAACAATATTAACAAATTTTTAGCCTGAAGACAAGAGCCACAGAAGGTACATTACAGATCAATGGTTCAACAACCACTGCTGCTCATGGAATAAGCACCTCTTGGTCTTCTCAGCATGATCGAAGGGTTGTTATTGCTCTTTTACTAAAGCTACGGCCATCATATTGAGGACTTTGGCACGCATGCCTAAGCAATATCTATGGATATTTACTCCCCGTTCAGGCGGAACCACCTCCCACAACGGTACTATGCACAAATATATTTCATCTATTTGCTTTTCTTATCATTATTATTGCACACAGAAGCACCAACAACGTCGTCGAATCTAATGGTTGCCCATTTCTAGCAACTCCAACGGCATCAACGTATAATGGCAGCAAAGCTGATGCTAGTGAAAATAACACTGATGTCGGCCACGAAAGCTGTAGAGCTTAATAAAAAAAGTTTGATATCCTTAATTAATAGCAATATGTGAATCGGGCACTTCACGGTAAGACTTGCAGCTACTATAGAAATTAGTGCTGCCGCGTCGCCCGATTTGTTACCTCTCATTTGGAAATCGCATGTCAATGGAAAACATGCCTGATCAATCTCTCGTCAAGGTAATCATGCATGGCATAAGCCCACGCTAGATTAACTTTCAATCCAGTGATGGGCAATGGAAACTGGAATTTTGATTGTTGGCAGCTTCTTTCTGTAGACTTCGGAAAACAGGTTCTCTGCATACTTTCTGAAGGCCCCTTTCTACAAGCCTCTTCAAAAGGAATCGTTACGTAGACGTCCAAAATTAAACTTTCTACAAACCTGAGAGAAATATTTCTCTTGCCCTTCAAAACTTTGCAGTCTTTCTTTAGAACCCTGAAAGGAAACTTTCAGCAGACCCTCTGCGGAGACCTTGCAGCAAACCTAGGGACAAATACCTTCAATAAACTTTTATTACGAATCTTTCAACAAAGACCCAACCCAGGATTCTGAAACAACTTCAGAAGCGAATACTGGTACAGACCTCTGAAAGAAATCAATCTACAAATCCTTAAGGAATCTTCCTGCAAATCTCTATAGAGAAATCTTTCTACAGACCTGCAAAAGGAGCCTTCCGATATCCATCTCTAGCAATATATACGCCTCTATAACTAATCTTTCATAGCTCTTCTAAGGGAGTCTTTCAACAGACCTCTGAACAATCTTTCTACGGGTTTTCAGAAAAGATTTTATGTTACAGACACAAAATGAAATTTCTGCAGACCTCAGTAAGACATGTTTCAACAGATCTCTACAAGGCGTTTGTTTATAGATATCTCAATGGACTCTTTCTACAGACTTCTGCAAGGAATTATTCTGCAGGCGTCTTGAGAGGATATATTCCTCATGCTATAGTTAACTTCCTCAAGTAAATAGTAAATCTCTTACAGACTTCTGAAAAAATCTTTTCAACATCAGCATGTGCCAACACATCATCTAACACATATATGCACCTCAACATTTGCAAACAATCTCGTGTTAACATGAAATTAAGAATACAAATAAAAAATTTCACAAGCCTTTAATTTCTGAAATGAAGACGTAAAAAGTAAAGACAAACAATAACAAAGCTGATGTTAAAATATTAATAAAGCAATTTTAAAAATCCACACCAGCACCATTCTGAAAAGGGTAATGCAAAGATACACATCCGATTACATGTTTATTCAAATAGATTCAATACAAAAGATATAGAAATCTTAACATCAAACCGTTGGGTTAAAACAACGACATAATGACAGAAACTTCCATTTTTTCATCGAATTACAATACCATCTTACTAAGAGCTAATCACCAATTCACACACAGACAGGCAAAAAGGCATAGATGAGTCCCTTTCTAGAAAAAAAAAATCGTACCACTGTTTTGGCATTGATAACAGATAATAATCACGACTGGTTTTCTGAAAGTACTGGCAATAATAATAATAATAATAATAATAATAATAATAATAATAATAATAATAATAATAATAATAATAATAATAATAATAATAATAATAATAATAATAATAATAATGACAAATGTGGACAAAAAGGGTTGATACATGTCTTAGTCCTGTCTGAATTATGAAGACGACTAAAAGGGAAAAGAAAAGCTAAAAATGTCACAGCTGATCAAAAAGTGTTCATTATACATGTAAATATAATTCCTTACATTGGCGTAAGAAAACGTCAAACTAAAAAAATATATTAAAAAGATAAATGGCTTGGATCCTGGTCGTCTCACATGCGTTCAGTACAATTTTATTTTTTTAATTTTTACCCAAGTCAAATGAGAGCACTTCTATGTGCACATGCACATACAAATACACGTGCAAATTACGGAATAATGATAAACCCTCATGTGAAACGGCCCTGGATATACAAACCGACATGGCACATTTATACATTTCCTCAGGATATCACAGAATGAACTAAAATGAGATATCAGGGTATAACAACCTGACCATTTGAGATCACAATAATAATAATAATAATAATAATAATTTCTAGTCTTCTCCAAATTCCTTTCTTTCTATACTCTTCAGAAAATTAAACAAGAAACTGGACAAGTTGTTCAGGTTTGATATGGGAGGTGAGATAGGTGATTAAAATGTAAGTTAAACTTAAAATGGAGATACAAAACAGACGTATGAGGGATTTCAGTTGCTACGTTGATTGGAGAGAGAGAGAGAGAGAGAGAGAGAGAGAGAGAGAGAGAGAGAGAGAGAGAGAGAGAGAGAGAGAGATTGAAACTTTCAATTACTCATACATACATCACGCTTGGTCAGGATTGGTAAAAAAAAAAATCACTTGTGTTAAATGGAATGACAAAAGAATAATTAAAAAACGGATAAGGCAGAGAAGATGCTGCAAAATGAAGGCTGAAATAAAGGCAAGATAAGGAAAAGGCATAAAAGGTTCCTTATACAACATTATCCTTTCTAAATTCTCACTCCTCGACTCAAAAGCATATGCAAGAACTGACACTTTTTATATATATATTATATATATATATATATATATATATATATATATATATATATATATATATATATATATATATATATATATATATATATATATATATACACACATGTACACATATGTAATATATGTATAGAGTCGATCTGCCCAAATTCATTACCTCAAACATTTACTTAAGGACCAAACTCGGCACAACAGGCCGACGGATATGGATTCATCCAAGGACATCACACTGAACCCTTATCATCACTCCCAGAGAATGACTTATGAATATATGGAAAAGTATGAGCTATGTTATATAAACATCTCGGGCGACATTGTCGTCACATTCTCTGCAATGTGCGCCCCGAGTCCTTAAGAGATAAAGATGGCTGGCAACATTAGTAGAACATTGTAGAGAGGCTGTGTGATTACTGACTGAGCATTACAGCGAAGTCGAGACAACAACAGCTGTTGTTGTCCCCATGTCAAATCAACAGGTGCCACTGTCCTTTGCGGAACAACAGCAGGTGCTGCTGTCGTGATCATTATGCAACATTATGTCTATAAAAAAAAAGACTTTCTGCTGCTGTCTCTATCATAAATACAAGACGTCCCGTTACTACACTAACATTACAATTGACAACTCGTTCAGAGTGAAAAATATATGTACACATGAATAATGTCCTTCATTTTCTTCTCTTCTTTAATAATATTACTTTATTTTTTAACAATATCTCTTTGTTATTTTTAAGCTGACAGATACAAAATTCAAGTGAAAATTTCTATTCTCGAATTGATAAGATTTTCCGAGAAGTTACTCAGTTTTCGTGTGGCAATCCGTCCCAGCAGAGAATGAAGATACTTTTATTGAAAAAGATTTCCAAATTTCAAACTTTTCTCGAAGCTCATCCGAATATAAAATCGTCCCCAAGATTTATGTAGCCTTATAAAAATTCGTTTTAAACGTTCAGGATTTTATTCTCTTAAATTAGTACATTTGTGTTAGCTTACAGAAACATTAATAAACATCTGTTTGAAAAAATACCTCGCTTACACTCACATTCTCAACGCAACACAGCGTTCATAAATTCAAGAAATATTGAGGAATATCCCCATTTAAAATCGTCCGTAACTCGAAGACATAATCAGAGATATTCCCACTTAAAAACCGTTCATAATTTAAGAGATCTGTTAAAAGCATTCTTACATAAAATATCATCCACGACTTGAAGCCTCCTTTAAAAATATTTTTCGTAAAAAGTTGCCCATGATTTGGAAATTTAAATATTTCCATACAAAAAACCAATCAATGACATACATATTGAATACCTAAATAAGCAATAAAGACAAATGTACTAAAATATTTCCATATAAAACTCGTCCATAACTTACGGACTCCTTTAGAAATGCTCCCAATATAAAACTTTTCTATGACATGAGAACATGTAGAGAAATATTTCCATATAAAAACACATCGTCATTTATATATTATTTACTGCACGGCTCAATAAAAAATTACAATGGTTTTGTGTTAAATTTATCATATAAAAATGTCCTTATCTTGAAAACATTCCTACATACAAAATTTTCATTATTTCAGGACTTATTTAGAAATATTCCCATGTACAAAATAGTTCATAACTTTGGGACCCCTTTACAAATATTCAGGTATAAAACTTTTCCGTAACTTGAGGACTCTTGAAGACATTCCCATATATAAAAAAACCTTGTCAATGACCCATTCACTGCACAGATGAGTACTAAAGACATTTGGTTTTAGCAATCACTGATGATGACCTTCTGGCGAAAAGTTGCAGCAGGCAGCCAGTGCTTTGAGAAAGCTCATCCCTCACCTAGCCCCACCCACCTACCTCACTGAGTAATGACAAAGCCTTCATGAATACAATAAAAAGATTCTCTTGACTATTTCTTAAGAGTAGGATGGAATGCACAAGAGGAGGAAACATCTTCTTAAAGAGGAAACAGTAAATGCATTATTTAACATTACTCTTAAACCGACAAGACGACAGACATGTGCAGAGAGGATATCATAAATTCATGATTAATAATATCAATAAAAATAAAGGAAGGCGAGAGTCGAATAAGAAAATAACGGCACTTGAAAAAAACAGTACGATATAACCGTTGCATGGCGCATCTCCAGTCAAGTAGAGCAAAGATTCTAAAAAATATATATACTGTATATATACAGTGGATATCACGAGGCATATTCCATATTGACGTAGTTTCATGAAGGAGGAAATTAAAATCCGTGAGACGATACCTTACGGTAAAAGAACGAAGCCCTAAACACTTGTGTTCCTGTTCCTTACAGCAACAGGTGTCGATTCAAACCACTAACTTTCTTTGATTCTCATGGTCATATTTACATACTGTACAGGATAGAACGTCCGGTTTAATGCTGGTTTCTCGTAGGCAAATGAAGTACACACACTCTACGGAACACGCCCCCCCCCCCAAACAACCCACCCGCCTTCAAGGGACGAATCACAACGGAAGTGAATGAAAGTTAACGGCCATGAAACTGTTGCCCATGATAGCAAACTGGGAAAACCAATTTTGTAGAGGCTCCGGCTCTAAGGACAATTGATTTGTTCATAGCAGCTGATATACAGCAAATTCATGCATATGTAATATTAATTCAATAAAATCGATTTAGTCGTTGTTCGCCTGAATTTACTTTCTTTTGAAATAAACGAATTTAGTAGCTTTTACTATCACCTTGAAAGAGTCGATACTAATAGTCCAAAAAAGAAGATAGTCACCCACCCAAGCCCTATGGTGGCCCTATCAGTACGCCTTAAGGAAATTTCAGAAAACTAGAATCGACCTAAGAACCTTATATACTAAAGAACTTTAACCTACGAAGATCTGTTATATGTGTAGCTCTTCCATTCCAAAGCTTGGAGCCCAATGGTAAAATGTCCTGATGACCGAATGGTCTTTTGAATACAAAACTCCCAAGAAATCCCAAGAAACACGAAAGGAGATGTTAGTATTCTTACCTATGACTCATACAGAGGGTGAGGAAACTGTCGGGGGGAATTAGTAGTCTAACCCCCCACCCCTATACAGTGGATTCTGAATGCCTCTGTGCCTTCCAAGTTGTAAGGTCGAGTCTGTCTATGCTGAATCACTTAGAAAATCATCAAGATATGAATTTGTGTGTGTGTGTGTGTGTGTGTGTGAGAATTATGCACATAACTTTGCTCATGTGGCTCTTACGGCTCCCATTGCCCCAAAAAATGCAACACCCCATTTCAAAGTACTGTAATACTGCCGGGCAACGCCCTCACACCCAAACACTGACCGCTGGGGTGCGACGTGATAAAGTGAACTTTGACGTTGGGTGAAATTCAGTTATGAAACGATGATGATGAATGATGATGATGACGAAGGCTACTATAAATATGTGGACGAGGACAAAAACGAACGGCATTAACCAATAATTCTGACAGAAACTGCGAGGTAATTATGTATTAAGTTCTTTTTTCCAATGCTAATGAAGCTAATATGAGTCAATCCGGGGAACAACGAAACAGGAACATACACATCCACGACGAAAATAGCCTGACGATTTTCTAAGTTTGTAAATGACTCACTCTCTGTAATTTTAGATACTCTACTTATAACAATCTGCCAGGCCATTCTTTTTTCGGTAATGCATGCATTTAAAACAAAGATCAATCTGTGGTTAGCAGGACCGACATAAATAAATTATATTGAAATTCAGACGCTTAACAAAAGGATTATTCACAAATCCTCTAAAATCCGCAGTTAAACTTTTGGTTCGAATCCGCAAATTATCTCAATTTTTACATGGCACAAGAGCAGAGGATAAATAAAAGCTCCACCAACAAAGCAATTGATTACGTGTACCTCAAGGTAGCCGGTGACTTTTAAATCTTACGTAACGAGACTCGTCCGAACGAACGAACGCGCGTTTCATCTACGCCAATCTATAGTGCATGTTGATATTCAAATCCCACTGGGCAATGAACGCAAAGAACCAGAAAGAAATTTGTTGGCATGGTGATATGGTCTCTCTTTGTTTTTCAGTTTTTATAATCCCTCTTACCGCCAACTCTCAACTCTAACGTGTCGCAAACAGACGGCTGCAAATGAACTGCAAAGACTTTCGTAATCTCTTCCAAAGGTCATACGCCAACGCCAGAGCATACTGTAAACACAATGATTCTTCTTCTTCGCGAATTGTAAATTACACCTGTATTTGTATTTGTATGTATGTATGCATGCATATATACATATATATATATATATATATATATATATATATATATATATATATATATATATATATATATATATATATATATATAAAACCACCGACCTTTAGGGATTCTCCTCCCACCCTAGGCAATATGAACAGCTCAGTTCTCGTGTGGTGGAAATTGCATTATCCGCGAGATTCTTAGTACTCCCGAATGAATGCCGGAATTGCGCATTTCAAATTCTCAGTAGTAGAGATATCAATGTCACGGAGGAATTATCTTGTTTTTCAAAAGTAGTTTCTAATTCGTAAACAACGGCTGAAATACTAGTGATCCGAAGTCAAACACAAAAGAGAATTTCAATTGTACGAAACACAACTCTACCTAATAATTTAATCAACCTAATGAAACGATGGACTGATTATATAGAATGATTCATGAAGAATGAGAAATGACGATGACGTATGATGAACGCTAAAAAATTTTTGTGTATAATGAAACACGCGGTCCAGTCGCGCAAGGTTTGGGGTTACTCTGAAAATGAAAAGAAAAATATTTCTAAAGAATTTCCTGAACTTACATTGCTGCCGACTGTTCTGTAAAAGATATAATCATTACCTGTGTGTGTACAACTAGCTTCAATCAAAATATTTCATAATCAACAATAAATGGGTTCATATACAAACGCATTTACATATATATATATATATGTATGTATATATATATAAATATATATATAAACTGTATATATTTATATGTAAATGCAAATATACATGAACCTGCGCATTCTAATTACTCATATTTCATTATATCATTAAAATCACAAAGTTATTTACATTATTTCTTAAAGATATCAATATGATGTCAGTGGTGCAAAGAACCGAGAACTATATTCACTGGATTAACATTGGGGAGAGAGATAAGTAAATATATGTTATATACAAGTGTACATATTTTATATATATTATATATAACTTCATATATAATTCTTGTATTTGTAGTCGTGTGTGTATTTAACTGTTACAGCGTGCATGTTCCTATACATTATGGATATATCTATATAACAACATATGTATCCCTCTGTACCTAAGAGATTAAATCGATCCACCTCTCGTCGATCTCATAAACCAACCCGATTTATTTGTTTGTGCCATTGGACAAACGGTAATAATAATAATAATAATGATAATAGTAAATAGAGCCTCTATTCGGTAAGCACAACGACAACCATCTAAACAAAGCCTTACTAGCCGAGGTCAGACTAGGCAGCGTTGTTGGGCGCGCGTGCATGCGCGCGCGCGTGTGTTTAGAACAACACAAGTTGAGTTGAGGCATTCTGAACCAATTAAAGTTACGGGACCCATTCGTCAAACTTGTTAATTGCTTTCATGACGCAAATTACATCACGTCTCCCGATCTGCTTCTAAACCCGTGTGGGATGTGTTTTGTGTATTTATTTATATATATTCATCACTCGTACAGCAGGAGGAAGATATACATAACCGTCTATGGGCATGTATCAAATGAAAACGTATAGATGTATCGTACGGCTTCATTCATAATAAAAACTCCATCACATCGACAACGATATAAATCTGTGCATGGCAGTAGACGTACAAAAACAACGTGGTGCGCAGGCGCAGGTTGGAATACTTCGAAAGAGAAAGAGACGACAACCAACTAGAGGTTCACTTTGAAGCTTCATGCCAAAAACTGTAATATACTCGGTTTAAATTATTATCAAAAATATAATGTACGGAATGATTTGCAGAAATATTACACAAAAATAGTATATCCATTCTTTGAGTAAAAAGGCAATACCTGCCACTGAACATATAAGAGTCTATGCATTTCACTCAAGCTACAAGACTAAAGTTGAATGAACTCTTTGGTGTATAGCACATTAATGCACCATTAGACGTACTGACGTGTATGCATGTATGTGTGTACATAATAACACGTCTGCACATACACACATACATACACACGTTATATAAACATACATATATGCATACATTATATATACACATATATATAGTATATGTATGGATATATCTAGGCATATATGGAAATATGCAAAGTACATACTAACGTAAAAAGATACGTAAATGCATATATGCACGTTAGTATGTAGTCATGCATGCCTATGAAAGCAGAATAGGCCTCAGACTACACCTGACAGACTAACAACATCAATACTAGCTTTCCTAGGCAAAGAAATGCCTCCCTTTCGTACAAATCTTCCCTAACAGGACCTGAGGCTATTTTGTTACCGATGCTCAGAAAATAGAACGGAAAAAGTAGAAAAAATGTGGTCCGCTGTGAAAGGCAGCATCTTTTGGGAAATCCTTTGAACTGCGACAATGCTTTGTGGGTGGTAATCGAGTCACGTGACAGGGATGACGACGTCGACTGACGGACGACAAAAGGTAAAAATCATGGCAAGCTCAACATTATGATCATTACTCTTGATTCAAAATACAAGAAGAAGAAGAAGAAGGAGAAGAAGTCGAAGTGACTGAGAGGAGGAGACGAGGATCTTCTCTTCCTAGACGCCCGAGAGACGTGAGCTTTTCGATGAACTCTTGGTGGAGGACTTGGAGCCCTTCCTCGGGGAGGAGGAGGAGTGGTGGCGTTCCAGGAGGCCCTGGGTCTCCAGGGGGGAGGTAGGCGTCAAGGATGACTCGGGGGTCGAATCGAGGGGTTCGGTGGTGACGTCCGCTTCGTTTTCGTCTTCCTCCAAGATTCGGGACAAGACGGGTTCCATGGAGGCTGACGCTGCCATGGCCGCGTTGTCTTGGATTGCTGAGGGGCTGCTGCACGCAGGCTCTTCCTCCTCTACGGGCGTCGCAGGGGAGCCCTGCTTGTTGGGATCTGCGGTCTTCTTCGGCGTCCCGCAGGGTTTTTGTCTTCCACTCTGGCCGGCAACCTCCGGGGAGGAGTGCTGGGCAACGCCGTTCTGGTGGGGCTTGTGGCGACGTTCTCTGGTGGGCGTCGGCAGTCCACTTTCAGCATCTCTCACGAGCCGGTGTCCCGATTTCGAACGGGACAGTCGTCCCTTGATGTACTGATTCAGTTCCTTCTCTTCGTTGTTGGACACGAAGCGGCTGATGGTGGTCAGGACGCCGCCCAAGAACACGAAGAAGCACCCGGTGCCCAAGAGGTCGCTTCGGCGCTCTGGGGTGGTGCTCTTCACGTAGCCTGGGACTAGGGAGGTGAAGGTCAGCATCAGGCCAATGAGGATGAAGACCGACCCGACGTGGAACATGGTCACCTGACCGAAGAGTCTTTTGTTCTCTCGCTCCTCATTGAAGTAAACACGCCCGTCTAGGCTGACGACAGACGGGCGGGGCGTGGAGAGGGAGGCCCCGCTGGCTCTTCTCTCCTTGGCCCGCTTCTTGTCCTCCCTCCGGGATCGCTGCCGCCGGATGGCCAAGGCGCTCTGCACCGCTTGCATCTTTACCATCTGCCGAAAGGGGATCAATGTTAGTATAGGATACATTCAATTTAAACCATAGTTACAGAGTCGTACATATTAACAAGGGCATTTTAATACAATAAACAAAAGCTGAATGTGATAAATTTTAGTACATGATACATATGAAATATAATCTGACACTCTACATGATTACATTTCAAAAGGTTTAAACATGGTTGAAAATATAAAAGCGAATAATACACAGCATGACATTTCTTGAGACAATATTCCATTTTAATAATATGTTTACGTTAAGAAAATGCAACAGTCAGCAAGGGAAAATATCACCTAACATTATAAACTGTTTAACATATAAAGAAAAAGAGCTGGATCGAGATGAGACAAAGGAGTTGTAAATCATTTCCTAAGAAACTGAAAATGATACATAAAATAAAAACACTGTCAAAATTGTAAGTTACCACATGTTTTAGATTAATATTTAGATGCCACCTGTAAAATGACCTCACAAAGAGAAACAGCACAATGAGGTAGATCAGAAATATTTATGAAACAGAATGCAATAATTTACGAGACAGAATACATGCACTTATTATTCAATACCAAGATATTATATTTTTGGATTTATGAAAATAAAATACTGAAGAGCAACCATTATTAATTAAATCTGTTTAAACGTTTGTGATCAACAATTACGTAATTTTTCGGAATGTTAGTACTCCTACAGGTAAATAACAATTTTATTTAAAAAATACCACTATAATGATTTCGACCTGTTTATTTAATGTATGTCAGCCAGTTCCAAAATCAGAATGAAATCGCGAACTGATACTGTAATACAAATCAGCATAACTAAGAGCTAAGCACCTACTAGAGATCAAGAATAACATCTGCACAATGACGTAACTGTCAAAACTGCTGGATAATTTAAGAAACAACAACTGAATAATGATTCTGAAAAAGAAAACATCACTATAAGTGGCTATTAATATGGTTTTCTGAAATTTCATGCATCCCAAATCAATTTTATAGGAAAATTATATAAAACCAACAACAGAAAAATGCCAAATTCATTTCAAGCATACTGGTAGCAATTTTCTGGAATTGAAAAATGACTGACCATAACGTTTCTCAGTTAATTCCGCCATGGCTCACGAGTGCTGAAATATAACAATGTTATACGACACACACGGCCAAAAGAAGCCATTCAAAAGTTTCAACGACAAAAAATAATACTATATACCAGAGCACAGCATCTTTATATTAATTTTTGAGCATCGTAATACACGGATAGTATTAAAAGTAAAATAGTGGTTATATAGTGTAGGTAGTTTATGAAATTAAAGATAAAATTTTTGATGATGAAGTCAACTATAACATGACATTTAGAATTGAATATGCACACAACAACAAGAACAGTACTAAAGGCTGACATCCCTTCATTACAGCAAAGTGTCATAATAAATCAGGAGAAAGAAATTCTTCGAGTTTACCTTCAAGAGAAGTCAATGGGACAAGAAATCTAATGTACTGAACTAACTCTGAAATGACTGAAAGATAATAAAAGATGAAGAAATAAAAAAAAAAAAACGGAAAGAAAATACCAGGGACGTCACATCCGATGAGCGATGGATAAAATTATGGAGATGAAACGTTTAAAAGAAGGTGGAACTGTTTTATGATCTCATTTGCGAAAGCAGCATTTGATTTTCTCCATTTTAATAAGAGTGAGACATTACATAAAGTCCCTCATTGAAAGACAATTTTCTTTAATTCCTCCAAAACATAAGAAGAGCAAAGGAGCTTGAACTGTTAACTGGGCATATATTGCACACACGTGCACATATATACTAACACAAACACACACACACGTGCACACATATATATACACACACACATATATATATATATATATATATATATATATATATATATATATATATATATATATATATATATATATATATATATATAGAAAATGAGAGAGAGAGAGAGAGAGAGAGAGAGAGAGAGAGAGAGAGAGAGAGAGAGAGAGGGAGAGAGGATCCAAAAATCTCGAACTTTTTCCGAAGAAAAAGATCTCCCTTGACGCTTAAGTGATTCGACAAAAACTTGTTAGGGCCTTGTTGTTTCAGGCCATTAAAAATTATGGGACGAGACGAAAGAAGAGAGGAAAAAAAAAACGAATGGAGGGAGGATGGAAGGAAAAGCCGGTTTACAAGGAGCGAAGGAGAGGAAAATAGAATTGCCACGATCGCTCATTTGTCATGTTGTTGTTAAACCATAAATGATTTATCCCTCATTGTCATAATTGGTATTTTTTTAAATTGATCATCAAAGTTGTTCCTCCTGAAACATTTTGATTACTACATTGTTATCACTTATGATGATGAGATTAATATTACTCTTTCTGTTACGGATAGCAGAAACAGTATCATTTCTGAAGTACTACAGTAAGTATAAGAAATAACACAAGAGGAGAAAACTGAAGATGAATTATCTTTTCTTTTTCCCGTCCCTTTTCAGACGCAGACCATTCCTCTGCCAAAAAGTGAAATTAATCGCGGAGCCCAAAGTCCCTTTTCTCGTCCTTTTCCTTCCTAACATGGAACTACTTCCCTTCTCCAGCCCTGTCCCTTCCCTTCCTTAAACACCGCTAAGGCTCTCCTTCTCTTGCGCTGCTCTGTTTTCATCTTGGGCTTCAAGAGAAAGGCCACGCCTACTTTGTGAACTAGATGATGACGTTGGTCGGATTAGAGTAAGCCGGTGTCTGGAAATAAAAACCAAGGGAGGATACGGCTCCAAATACGCATGCGCGATTTCTTATAGGTAGTTTATTTAATTTATTGTAGGCTGCATCTTTCATGTAAGCCTAACCTTAGCCTATATTCTTTAAAACTTACTTATAAATGTTAGGGTAATTTTTCGTTGTAATATAAACAAATAAATACTATTGTGAAACCTCCTTTTACTCATTGGTTTTAAATGGATAGTTTTCATTAGAGAAAAACGTCAATAATGTCCGTATGCTTCCTTGGACAGTATGATCATTTTACAGTAATGTAGCCCACACGCAGATTGGACATTAGTATGCTTCCTTGCAGGCTATATTTTTTCTAACCTGAATTATAGCACCATCTGTCCTTGACGCAGGGCAGCCCGTAAATGTGGTAAGGTTTGGAAGCGAGTGACAGGTCTGGTGTGGACGTCAGGGCTCCGATCACCCAATAGACTCCGAACGGCTGATGAAGTGAATACACGCCAGTCTACAATCCCCCGGGTATTACTGGGATATCATCTCGAGAATCGATCGGTCTGGTCGATCTTTCCGTACTGTTTCCCAAATCTCTGAACCAAGCATAACCTCAGATTTAGACCATTCAAAAGACAGAATGAAGGGTTTGTACCACTGCAAGATAAAGATGATAGAATATAGGACTTCAAGATAAAGATAGATAAGACAGCCAAGATAAAGATAGATAGGGGGTTGCAAGATAAAGATGGATAGAATTGGACTGCAAGATAAAGATATATAGAATATAGGACTGCAAGATAAAGATATATAGAATATAGGACTGCAAGATAAATATAGATAGAATATAGGGCTGCAAGATAAAGACAGACAGAATATAGGGCTGCAAGATAAAGATGGATAGAATATAGAATTTAAGCCCAAGGCCAAGTGCTGGGATCTATGAGGTCATTCAGCGCTGAAACGGAAACTGACAGTAAAAAGGTTTGAAAGGTGTAACAGGAAGAAAATCTCACAGTTGCAATATGAAACAATTGTTAGGAGAAGGTGAAAAGTAAGATGGAATAAAGAGAATACGAACGGAGATACAGCAAAAGGAATGAAAGGGGTTACAGCCAGCGGCCGAAGGGACGCTGTAAAGAACCGTAAGTAATGCCTACAGTGCACCTCTGACGGCACTACCCACCTACGTGAAGCTGCATGATAAAAGGGACGTAGAAAATAAAGGAGATGAAGTAGAAGGATCTGAAAGAGGAACTGGGAGAAAACCCCACAGTTGCGCTAACAAGTAATCGTTGATGGAGAGCTGATGGCGTGATTGAAGCAAGGAACCGGGAATGGAGGTCAAGTAAAAGGCTACAAAGTGCGTACAACAAGGGCTGAAGAGACGCTGCAAACACCCTTTATCAATGCCTACAGTGTATCACACAAGGAGTACTGACAGCACTAGACACATCAAGGCAAGTCCCATCAAGGAAACCGAGGTAATGCCGTAGATATGCAATGAAACAAAATACTGCCTAATTAGACAATAATAATGATATTACAATTAATAGCAGCAGTGTAGGCTACTTCCCCAAAGCTGGATCTATTAGTACATGAAAGATATCTTCAGGAAGCCTAAGCTAGTTGAGTCAAATTCCTCTTCCATAGTAACTTTATGGCAATGGAAAAAGACCGATAGAGCAGAAAAAAAGACTAACTTGATAATAATAACAAATGGTGAAAAAATATATAAAAATGCTCTAAAACTAAAAAAAAAAAAATATAGAAGAATTCATTCAGATGACGAAGGAGTAAATGGATACGTGAACAAATGATCACGATTAACTTAGCACTAAAAACAGTGCCGTTACACAATTATATCCAAGAAATACGTCTATCAAAATGTCACATTTGGAGATTAATTACAATTTGTAAGTTTCCTTTGCTAGGCATTTGCTTCAGAAAAACGGTTCGGTAGAAATTTACATGACCTTCCCACGAACGAAAGGGCACCGTTGTAGATACATTACAGTAGATGGGCAAAAGCGGATTCCAGATCAGACTTGGCAGCAGCCCCTCGTTTTAGCTGTCCTGGTCTATCTTATCTTGCTGCTGAAGTTGATAGTTACACCTAAAGGGGGATTGGATTGCCTAGTAAGACTAAGCTGTGAAAGCCCAGCTCTCTCTCTCTCTCTCTCTCTCTCTCTCTCTATCTCTATATATATACATATATATATATATATATATATATATATATATATATATATATATATATATATATATATATATATATATATATATATATATATATATATATATATATATATATATATATATATATATATATATATATATATATATATATTTAGAGAGAGAGAGAGAGAGATTTTGTAACTGGTTGCCACAACAGGAATACGAACGTTTGTCCCTCGTAGAAGCAACCAGCATGCTTACAAGATCTTATTATATAAATATACAACGTACT
>NC_089749.1:54738607-54748607 GCF_040412425.1 Macrobrachium rosenbergii | reverse complement strand
TTCCCTTTTGTAGCAGGTTGCTTCGCTGCAGTCGACCCCATGATTTTGCAAGGGTCGGATGTCCGCAGCAAGATTTTTCTAATTAAAAAAAAAATCCAAACTTCACAATATTTTTTCCTTTCATCTAAGGCTTTAGTTAGTCCGAGAGAGAGAGAGAGAGAGAGAGAGAGAGAGAGAGAGAGAGAGAGAGAGAGAGAGAGAGAGAGAGAGAGAGAGAGAGAGAGAGAGAGAGAACGACTTTTTCTTGAAACATGAAGGGCTATTACTGCCAGGGAAAGCAGGGAAAAGAAGCTAAAAAGGTTGGTAGTAAGAGAAAAACGAAAGGAAGTCCAAATTCACTCAATAATTCTGTGGCCCTCAAGCCCAATTCTTCTTCCAAGAAGTAGCCGAAAGCTGTTCTTACTTCGCCACTTCATCGACCTCAATCGAAGTATAGCCGAGAACAACAGTACTGACCAAACTACGGTTAAAGAAAAATTCGTGTCGATCGAACTACTACTGATAAAAACTGAGGTTGACTGAACTATAGCTATGAAAAATAGGGATGAATAGCTATGAAAAATAGGGACGAATAGCTATGAAAAATAGGGACGAATAGCTATAAAAAATAGGGACAATAGCTATGAAAAATAGGGATTAATAGCTATGAAAAATAGGGACGAATAACTATGAAAAATAGGGTCGAATAGCTCTGAAAAATAAGGACGAATAGCTATAAAAAATAGGGACGAATAGCTATGGAAAATAGGACGAATAGCTATGAAAAACAGGGATGCTATGAAAAATAGGGATGAATAGCTATGAAAAATAGGGCAAATAGCTATGAAGAATAGGGACGAATAATTAAGAAAAACAGGGATGAATAACTATGAAAAATAAGGACGAATAGCTAAGAAAAATAGGGATGAATAGCTATGAAAAATGGGGACGACTAGCTATGAATATCTATGAAAAATATGGGACGAATAGCTATGAGAAACAGGGATGAACAGCTATAAAATAAGGATGACCAAACTGTAGCTGAAAAAAAAATCAGGATAAATTCAAGTACGGCTGAGAAAAATTGGGTTTGACCGAACTGTGAGAAAAATAAGATTGATGGATCTGTGGCTGAGAAAAATAGGCATTGATCAAAATAAAGCCGAGCAAAATAAGTGTTCATCGAACTATGGGGAGAAAAATAGGGGGTGGGAGGGCCAAGATTTTAGGCGTCCTTCGGTGATAAAGAACAACGTATATTTGAGGAAATGTTATTAATACATACATCCCACCAAGAAAAAGCATGGAAGGGAAAACAGAGAAGTCTTTATGCCTTAAGCTCTCACGTGCCAATTAAGCCAAATTATGACCGGTATAAAGCAACTTGGGGCGAAATTATGGCCGGTATAAAACTAGGGATTAAACTCCAAGGGGTAAACTCGCCGACTATCGTGATCACACTCGAGGTCAGTCTGTGAATTGCTTCTTGCCGTTATAAACCAAGCGTTCTAGATCGTTATAGCGGGGCAAGGGTCTCAGTATTATAGCTAATTAAGAAATTGACAAATAATGTTAACTACAGAATATCTTTTCGAGACTAAAACGATTTTGCATATACTGTACAGTATAAAGATTTTATGGTGAAGTTATTTGATAGAAGTGACGCATTTGAATTTTACAACAATCTGAAACGTCGTCAGTGAGAGAGAGAGAGAGAGAGAGAGAGAGAGAGAGAGAGAGAGAGAGAGAGAGAGAGAGGTTCGAAAGAAAGGCACCAATAACCTAAAATGTATCAAGAATGGATTTGATTCCTCAATGCAAAACAAGACTTGAAGATATTTGCACATCCGCAAAGGTGAGATTTTGTAAATAGTTTTAACTACAATTTTTTTTCAAAAACCAAATAATCTTTAACATAGTAATACGTGATGTACGTGCACACGTAAGTAAATTAAATTAAATTAGTGATGCATAAATTTTAAAAAAATTTGTCAAAATCTGAGTTAACTCCACAAAGTCTAATGGTAGTATTAATAGACCAGCTAACTGAATTGGACAGAGAGCCTCTCTCAGGTGCTTCCCCCTCCCCACCTTTTTCTCTCTCTCTCTCTCTCTCTCTCTCTCTCTCTCTCTCTCTCTCTCTCATGATCAGAAAACTCGAGATCAGTCACTACCAATAAAGACTCGACTTGCCCTCGCCACAAAGGTACTGCCGAAGTCCTATTATTAGCTTCTGACGTCGTGTAAGGCAGGCCTCGTCCAGGCAAGGAGGGAATTGACCTAGACGTCAATTTTAGGAGGGAAAAATAAATCTGGAACGCAGCCGACGTAGCTGGGAAGGGAGGTCACTTACTACCACTTGGAGATGCAGGGAGGGGAGAGAGCAACAGCCTTCCTATGCTTGTTGATCAGCGTTACCATGGCAACGAATTGCGGCTACATGGTAAACACACCGCCTTACTTAACAAGGATATATTTTCTACGAAGTCCACTGGCAGCGCGTCTTGAAGTAACAAGACGAAGAAGAATACGAGGATAGGATAGGAAATATGGGTTCCCCAGAGTGAGATTAATAGCATTCCTGGTCTTAACCAGTATTCTAATTTACATCTCCATGGCTTGTGCAACGAGCATAATGGAAAAGGATGCTTCACAGTTCGCGTATAGCATTCACACTTTCCAGGAGGTAACTTCGACAAGCTATCATTATACAATTCCCTAGGATTAAAAAAATGAAAAAAGTCAACGAAGAAAACACTAAATATCCTTCCAGAGGAAAATGGAGAGTTCTGAAGAAAGGCCAACATAAAAAAACCGCAATCCTGACTACACAAGAAGACAAAGGAAATGTGGGATTGCTGCTAAAGAATTCTATCCGCTGTTCGTTACCACAAAACGTAACAAGGAGCGAGCACTAAAATATCCTCCACACCATAAATCGAACATTTCAAGGTATCACAGATGGAAATCAGGAAAAACATTAAACGCTCAATTGGAGTGAGTCTCTCTCTCTCTCTCTCTCTCTCTCTCTCTCTCTCTCTCTCTCTCTCTCTCTCTCTCTCTCTCTCTCCTATTCACGATGTGAATAGAGCACGACGATAGCACCAGCACCCACATCCCTTAGGCATCTGCCATTTGCAGCTTGCGATTCGCGCAAGGGTAAATAAATATTAATCTGGTATTCATGCAGATGTTAGGACCCAAGTAGCATATACATAATTATTCCACGGAATTGTAAATTCAAGAGAGAGAGAGAGAGAGAGAGAGAGAGAGAGAGAGAGAGAGAGAGAGAGAGAGAGAGAGAGAGAGAGAGAGAGAGAGGTAATTAATGAAGCCCAGACAATAGAGACAGGGTTGCCATGCCTCGTACACATCTATGCAAAGATGATATGCACAAAGTCCTTGGCAGCCTTAGGCCTATCTGTCGTTTTCGTCAACATCATAATTAGTCTAACTAAGATTATATACATACACAAATCTTTGTGTCTAACACTGATGATATAATAATAACGAAGACTACTTAATTTGGGTTAGGATACAAAATTCTGACCAAATATTTATCAACGATGCTAAAACTCCACGAAAAATCGTTTATTCATTGCGGTTCGTCGGTGTTTGTAAATTACGTCAACATTTATTTTGATTTGACAGGCAAAATGTTATTCGCTTTCTTTTCTGCTATAATAACTTGTGAGTCAGACATATATTTTCGTTCCACACGTGATTGTGTGTTGGTTATTTATATCACGTGTGTTGGTTTTATAAGACACACACACACATATATATAATATACAGATATATATATATATATATATATATATATATATATATATATATATATATATATATATATATATATATATATATATATATATATATATATATATATATATATATATATATATATACAGTATATATTTATATGTGCATGCACGTGTGTGTGTGTGTGTGTGTGTGTGTGTGTGTGTGTGTAGCTCCCTGCGTCTTATACCATGTTAAGACTTAAAACCAAGCATTTGCGCTAGTGACCGCCAATCTTGTACGAAATGAGGAACACTGTCGATTTCTATTCTCCACAAAACTAAAATCCAAAATGTAATTTCTGGACACACACACACAAAAAAAGTAACTTTTCGCTGATTCACACCACATATTTCCAAATGCAGTTACTCGAATCAGAAAACCTTATTTAGGAATGGGAATTGCAGCCTCGACAGCACGGAAATCTACACGCATGAATAAAAAATGCAGCAGGGGAATCACCATATGCAAGAGGCAGGAATCCAAATCTAATCTCCAAATACTTGTTCCCTTCAAATCGTTTCATCAAACATCGTCTCTCCAGCTTTTCAGCCACTACAAACGGTTCCCCCTACATCCGATGCCGCTCCCTGTAGCCATACACGCTTGGGAATTCGGAAATGACCAATTACTCCTCTCTCTTTCCCTCTGGTTTTCCATTTTTCCTTTTCCTCGTATATAAACAAACATACACAAACTTTTCTTACACGTGCATTAAATGCAATAAAGAAATGACCAATTACTCTTCTCTCTCTCCCTCTCTGATTTTCCCATTTTTCCTTTTTCTCGTATATAAACAAACATACACAAACCTTTCTTACACGTGCATTAAATGCAATAATACCATGTGATCTAAGAGCGTAACGAGGATTCCCACGCGCACACAAGCATGCTTGCAGATGGAACTATCTAGACGCCATTTGAAAAGTCATAATGCGCTAACAAGAACACTGAAATATAAAGAACGAACATTTCCATAAAGCCATTTAATCGCAAAGCACTTTCCATAACATACAATGGCCGTTTGGGAAAACAAATGGAAAAAAATAGAGCCCTTTTTTTTAACGACACTAACAAAGACTGAAATAGGAACCCATACATCTGTATTCAAAGGTGACGCAAGTTTATCAAGGGTTGTATAGTTGATCGTCTAGTGCAATTAATTAGTCTCGCCATTTCTTTTCGCTAAAGCAAAGGGAGAGAGGAAAAATGGATAACAATGAAAATAATGCCAAATCCTTCACATTTGCACTGAAAGCAGCACTGCCGTGGGTGCATTATGGAATAAAAAGGAATAACGCTAAGTTATGCGGAATTCAGTAATGTATCATGTAAGACTTCTCGAGCCTTGGTGATGACAGGTTCAATTTATATTAAATCAGCAGCCGACATAAATTTACTGAGAGCTTCCAGGACTCTCCTTTGCAAACAAACAGCAGCAGAAGCCCAAGGGTTTATCGTCATTTTTGTTATCATTATTATTATTTTGAGAAAAATATTTAAGAAAACTAATCCATATTTCTAGACTTTCATCGGGCTCGACCTGAGGATCTGTTCTTGAGTGAAAATTGGAAATCTGATAAGGAAAGAGTTTAAAGAGTTAAACAGCCAATGAGGAAGAGACCAAAGGATAGATACACAAGAATTAAAAGACTGAAAGCAGTGGAGCTAGGGACCAAAGAAATGACACTTCAAAGAATTTTTAGTCTAGTCACAAATGTGCCCTGCGCGGCACACTGCAGACAGTACATTCTGCGAAGAACGACGAAAGCTTCAGAGACGCCCTCTCAAAGAAAAAATTGATTTAAGAAAGTATGATTCAAAGACGAAATATCAATATTAATTTTTTTTCAGAAACGTGGTCGTTTTTAAGAGTGTATAAGTTCGAGAAAAATCAGTTCAATGCAGCCTGGCATGACAAAATCCCCATAAAACTGAAAATGCAATAAAACATTTCACTGCGTTAAGGCAGGCCATTTTACTTTCAGGACACAAGCAGAGATTTTATAACAAAAAAAGTCCTGTTAAGAAAAAAGTGTATTTGCAACCCTGAACAAAGTGAATCCAGGAGTGTGTGTTTTTGTGGGAAATGCATTACTTAAGTATGATAGAAACAGTTACTGGGATGGTCGAAAAGTAGAGTTATGCAGTTCATTGCGCCACCTCAAAAATAGTATGATAAAATAGAACTGTGGGCAGGGGACTGAAGAAACAAAGCAGTTGGAGCTTGAAGAAACTATCATGGCCTATCACTTCAGTAGCTCTAAATAGTCTTGGCAGGAAAGATGGTATGAAGTAACCATTAATTACATTTAGCAAAAGAATTAGGGAATAAAGCATTTTGTTATGCATTAATTTTACAGGGAGAAAGTGTTTTAATCCTGAAAGGTGGTGGTTTTGTTTGATTTAGATTATTTTATAACAGAGATCTGGCTGTAGCTAATGATGATGTCTGCTTTTGCATAATCTACGTAAATGTATTATGCAAGGCCTGAAGCATGCATAAACACACACGCATATACACAAACCACACACATATATACACATGTATATATATTGACATATATATACAAAATGTTTGTATAAACAAACGTTATAAAGACTTTATAAATGTCGTAAATGATATATATATATACAGTATATATATACGCATATAAATATATTATATATACATGTATACATGAATTCATAGATATATGTATACAGTATATTATATATGTTACGTAAGCATATCTTTTCATATATATACTATATATATATATATATATATATATATAAATATATATATATATATAGAAAGAGAGAGAGAGAGAGAGAGAGAGAGAGAGAGAGAGGAGCCTCATCGGTTACAGCAGCAGCTTCGGACTTCGTAGAGGTCTGTGGCGCGGGTTCAAATCCGCAGCCGACTGATCAGAGATGCGGACACTTTGCTATCCGTGTAGACACCCCGGGATTATGTATGATAACGGATAGGTTTGCTTAAAGCAAATGGGTGTTACAGACTAAATACACACACAAAACAAAGCCACTCCAACATCTAAAAACATAACAAACATCTCACACGTCTCGAACTCCCGACCTACCCGCGCAACAACAACTCGCTGCTGGAAGAAAGGGCGTTGGGTCTGGTATGATACATGTACCATACGCTACCGGGGTCTAAGCGATGTCAGGCAGGGCAGCCGATCGAGACTACGGTCTACCCCAAAGCCAAATCAAAAAGTCCTTCAAAAGAAGGCATCGTGCTTACCCTATACAAAAATGGGAAAAAGCACGTTAAAAAGAAGAAGAAGAAGAAGAATATATATATATGTATATATATATATATATATATATATATATATATATATATATATATATATATATATATATATATATATATATATATATATATATATATATATATATATATATATATATATAGAGAGAGAGAGAGAGAGAGAGAGAGAGAGAGAGAGAGAGAGAATGTAAACTGATATCATTTACTTTCCATAACCACAAAATTATAAAATTTATACATACAACTATTTCTGCGGTATTTCCAAAAAAAAAAAAAAAAAAAAAAAAGCAAGTGAGAATTACATACTAAATGCTCAGAAAAACTGGAGCTCAGTAAACGCGGCACAGGAACTACATGAAGAAACAGCAACGGGAAGAAGGAACGTTTCCTGAAATGCCCAAAAAAAAAAAAAAGCCAAAGTGACGAATGGATCCCCGGGAGGAGGGTGATACACTAACCTTCGCCTTTAACTTTTTGCGGCCAAGGATAATGGTGGAAACTGGTACTAACTTCCCCCCTTTCCCCTTGGACTTAGCATATATGATGGGAGACACATACACAGGTTTCGTCCTTTGCGTCACAAACAAAAACGCGCAAATTAACGAACGCGTGTGTGTGTATATATATATATATATATATATATATATATATATATATATATATATATATATATATATATATATATATACATAGAGTATATATATATAGATATATATTTATTTATATATATACATATGCATATATAATTATATATACACATTTTATACATTACATATTTATATATATATATCCACACACACACACACACACACACACACACATATATATATATATATATATATATATATATATATATATATATATATATATATAAATATATATATTATATTGGGTAATTCCCAATATACTGTAAGCTCTGGAGACAATCATATTTTTCAGCGCAACAAACATGAAATTAAAGATTCTACTCTGGGGCGGCAAAACAAAGTAAAATCATTCAATATAACCGTTAATGTTTACACGCAACAATGCAATTAAATACAAGAAGGCTTTTCTACATTCCCTCTATTTTTCCAAGAAATGACTTCATGTTTTATCTATTTCTTCTAGAAAAAGCAGAAGCAGCTCGTACCCTCTCCACTATTTACCCGGAAATGATGTTTTATGTCTTTCCCAAGAAAATCTGATCACATTTGAATATTCTTCTTAGGAAACGTGGTTGGCAATTTCTTTTTTTTCGCAAAAAATATACGTGCATCTTTCCATGAAACGCTATAATGTGATGGGAAAGACAAATGCAGGTAGAAGATAAAGTATTTTCTTAAGTATTTAATTAAATTCTGAATGGCTATAACAACTTCTGAATGGCAATAACATGCAATTCGACAAATTTAATGCTAAAATTAAGTATATAAATGATACAATTTCAGTTTAATTGGGATAGCAACTATTCATAACAGCAAACGGAGCCTACCTCAATAGTATCTAGAAAACATGTAAGAGTTCGTCTGTTCAGTACTTTTGACCACAACAAAGGATCTTCACTTGATTCCCCTTTCGATTTTCAAGGTATTTCAGATGAAATTTCACCCTCTCTTCCCATCCAAAATATACAGTAAATCGTGAAATTAAACGTTATATATATATATATATATATATATATATATATATATATATATATATATATATATATATATATACACATACATATATATACATACATATATGTATATATATATATTTATATATATATATATATTATATATATGTATATATATACATATTTATATATATGCATATAAATATAAATACATATATATATATTTATATATATATATACACATATATATACTGTACATAAAATTTGTATTTACTGTCTTATATCCTGAGGAGAGAGAGAGAGAGAGAGAGAGAGAGAGAGAGAGAGAGAGAGAGAGAGAGAGAGAGAGAGAATTGCCAATACCTTTCATCACAAGACAATCCCATATAATCTACTCTTCTTCATGTATTTTGAAACAACCCCGCATCCCTTTTTGACAGCCGGACACACTTCCCAGGAGCTCCCTCCCTATTCACCTCCTCCGACGTAATGGAGACAAATTGCTGCCCGTCCACGGAAATTTTTAATCACCTGCGATATCTGGGTGACGGAGACTCAGTGGGTATCTCGACCAAGAGACAACAGGTTTCAGGCCGATTCTTCAACAGTAATATCAGATTTCTCTCTCTCTCCATTCATTACAGATCTAGGTGGGCATAGCTGCAAAACAATTACGTCAATTGATGTTAAATTAGACCTCCTCCGTCTGTAATTTCTGTATTCACAGTTATCATCATGTATATTAGAAAATTCTCTCTCTCTCTTTGTCTGTCTGTCTCTGTCTGTCTGTCTCTGTCTTTATTATTTACAGCTCTAGGTGGGAAACTCTCTCTCTCTCTCTCTCTCTCTCTCTCTCTCTCTCTCTCTCTCTCTCTCTCTCTCTATTCATTATTCTTTACAGATCCAGATGGGCATAGCTGCAGAATATTCAAGTCGATCAATGTTAAGTTTGACACACTCTGTAATTTCTGCATTCACCGTTGTCATCTTGTTTATTTGAAAATTCTCTCTCTCTCTCTCTCTCTCTCTCTCTCTCTCTCTCTCTCTCTCTCTCTCTCTCTCTCTCTCTCTCTTCTTTGTACATCTAGAATGTCAAAGCTGCAAAACATTCAAGTCGATTAATGTTAAATTTGACTTTCACTTTTTTATCATTTCTGTATTCACAGTTATCATGACGTACATTAGAAAATGAAATATATATGATGCTGACAATGAACATAAAGAGACTGTAAACACAACAAATAAATCAATCTATTACGAATCAGTCAATTGTCACAAATCGCTTGGCGTAATATTATCGACAATTTCTATCTGTCCGGGCTTAATTCACCTAACCCTCT
>NC_089749.1:54686107-54733607 GCF_040412425.1 Macrobrachium rosenbergii | reverse complement strand
TCAGGAATAACAAGTTAAAATCTAAAATCGGTTTTCCTGAAACCCCTGTTACGGGATGACTGTCGTCATTCGCCTAGTACATATATAGTACTTATTTTCATTGTGAATTTATATATATATATATATATATATATATATATATATATATATATATATATATATGTGTGTATATATATATATATGTGTACATGTGTATATAAATATAAATACACAAATATAATATATATATATATACATACATATATATATATATATATATATATATATATATATATATTTATATATATATACACACACACATATATATATATATATATATAATATATATATATATATACACATACACATATATATATATATATATATATATATATATATATATATATATATATATATATACATATACACTTTAACCATATCTGAAGAGGTTGACAACTGCGTAGGCACACGGAACGCAGGATATTGTGGAAGTTTTCCGCACAGGGGTTCCATAAAGAGAGGTGGTTACCAGTGTTACTGGGACGGAGCAGAATGGCTTTAAACTAAACATTGAAACTCAAAACCAATGTACTTAAACAATGACACATTCTTCCAGAAAAAAATGAACAAACAAGACACCTGAGGCGTCAAGTATCGCCAGCAGTAACACTGTCTACGAGGCTATGAGAGAGAGAGAGAGAGAGAGAGAGAGAGAGAGAGAGAGAGAGAGAGAGAGAGAGAGAGACCAGGTACCTTGTTAACCCTGTTAACTCAAGACCCTTCCTTACCTGAGGCAACCTTAATACACAGGATGAGCAACAATTTCCTGAGGGATGCAGAGTGGAGTGAGTTCCGGTTGAAGAGGATTTTCAGAGAATTATTCCCTATCAACACTGAAAAGTGAAAAGTATTCCCTTATGAGGAAGACTTGTGCTTGTAACGTCTGCAATATAATGAAAGGGCCATGGTCGCAGCTATTTGATTTTCTGAAGTTATTTATGGTATCCTCTTATCGTCTGCCTACGAAAAGATAAGGACTCCAGCTTATGGCCACGACACTCTTGAGTTATCATCACTGTCGTATATTGATGATACTTCAACGGAACAAACCGGTTATGAAGGCTACGCTTCTCGTAATGAATCCATAAATTAAATAACACTCATAGTAGCATGAGCCTTGAAATGGAGAAACAAATCCACAGTTATGTAGGGGTGCATATATTTAAAATATTGTATGTATATATACAAACATACATACATACATACATACATACATATATATATATATATATATATATATATAAATAATATATATATATATATATATATATATATATATATATATATATATATATATATATATATATATATATATATATATATATATATATATATATACATACAATATATTTAAATATATGTACCCATTCATAACTGTGGATTTGTTTCTCCAATGGATCCATGATATACTTTTCACATGAAGTAAGCAGCATTAATTAGCATTCAAACGATGATGAGAAACCTAGCTTCAATAGATAGTTTTAGGATTTTCTCGCCAGTATTAACAATGTCGATTCTAACAAATTCATGGTAGACTGGGATAACATTTCAAGGCGCCATGCATCACTATTGCACCTAATATTACTTTCGATGTATAAACTTTTATTTACTGATTTACATAGATATCCACTTGCACGAACAAAAATACAAACAATATATATACACACACATATATATGTATGTATATATACACACATTCAACCGTTTTGGGTAGTACATGAAACGGTTATATGTCTATTAATGAGTACATATAACGCATTCCATATCACTGATTTACTCTTGGATCATCAATTAGAAGAGAATAAACTTGACAGCGACTTTAATCCTGTCTTCTTTGGTAGCCAACCTCCCTCAGATGAAAACCATCTTTACTGTTATAACCCTTTTGTCTCTTTAATGCTTAATGATATTAAGTAATCATTTCCAGTCCTCCGATCCTCCGTTTCCCCCAATATAATAATAACCCCTCTACAAAAACGAATGTAGTAACAACAGTAATATAAAGAAGAAGAATAACAGCTGCATAGGACGGCATTCAATACTGCCTCTTTCAGTTTCAAAACTTTGCGATTCTTCAAGCAATAAGTACAATATCATCATCATTATAATAGTGGTGATCATAATTATAATAACAAAAATTGGAACTGGAATCTAAAGTTTAAGCCATTGACCAAGCGCTGGGACCTATGATTCATTCAGCGCTGAAAAGAATATTGAGAGTAAAGGAGGTTTTAAAGGCGTAACATGAGGAAGAACTAACAGTTGCACTAAGAAACAACTGTTAGGAGGGTGAGGAAAGTAAACTGGAAGAAAGATAATAAGAACGGAAGTACAGTGAAAGGAATAAAAGGGATTGCACTAGGGGTCGAAGGGACTCCACCAAGAACCTTAAGTAATGACTATAGTGCACCGCGTGAGGTGCATTGATGGCCCTACCCCCTATGGGGTAACCTGCCATATTAGTAAATGAATTACAGGACAAAAATACAAGTATGAATGACTTTGGAAATAAGTATCTCCAATACATATATAAGTATATTTAAACGTAGGCTCCAATTATAAAAACCCAAGAGCACAGACTTTGCAAGCATGAATGTTCATGCAGTTATATGCTTCTATGATATTTGTAATTTTTATGATAGAAACAATTATCGTAAACATTACCACAACAGTACTGTATTACAGCGACTCTGCTCCGGGATTCCTTATTACATAACATCGTGTACTGTAAAGGCTGAAGAACGTGGCAGAACACAATCGATCTATAAGGCAGAAATCAATAAGAGAGGGTCTTCTAACATGTGAAGGAACAGCCCTGACGAAATCGGAGAGAGGGCGATTTCGAAAGGACGATCACATTTCTCCTTTGTCCGATGCAATAATTTACAGTGATTCACAGCCATCATATAATTTCGTCGGTCTTCCATTTTGATGAATGGGTCGTTTATCATAGATTAGAGAGAGAAAGAAAAAAAGGAAAAAAGATGAAATTGATTCCCTTCCTTCGATCTTCCAACTTCTTCGTTGGAAGATGGAATACGTTCATGATTGACAGCGCATTTATCAAGCCTTTCCTCTTCTTGCTTTTGTTGCTGTTGGACAGGAGGTATTTCGGCGCCGCGCTAATGCTGGAATGATTCCAGGAATACTAAAGTGTATCGATTAACGCCAAAGACCTTATATCTAGCCCTGTGATCTTACTCTTATGTACACACGTACACACACACACACACACACACACACACACACACACACACATATATATATATATATATATATATATCATATATAAATGATATAAATATATATAGAGTGATTATAATCACAAACATATACATGGGAAGAACTAATATAAAATTATATGTGAGAGTGATTATAAACACACACACATATATATATATGTATGTATCTACCTATATGTATATAAAATTATATATTATACACACACACACACACATATACATGTGTGTATCTACCTATATGTATATAAATATATAAATACACACACACACACATACACATATATATATATATATATATATATATATATATATATATATATATATTTATACGGATACTTACAGTACATAAACTTTATTCCAACATACGAGATAATGATCTAATTGTAATATAGACGATATTGGACAAGTGCTCATTAAACTGGGGAGAATAAGACATGATTTTGTCAGCTGAGCTCCTGTGGAATAAACAGACCTTTCTTGCACGAGACTTTTAGGATGCGAGGCTGGAGACGCTTGAAGATTTTTATAGTAGTGTGAGGACAGGACTGACATACGTGCTGGAATTTCATTCAAACGCTTTCCTTCAAGCTGCGTTGGAAGCGATAATCAGTTCCTGAGGTCCTTTAATTCTCACACCGTTGGACTGTGGAACAGCCTCCCTGAGGATGTCGTGCAACTAAAACTTCAGAAGTTCAAGGAAAGATGCAATGCATTGCTATCCTAATACAATTCTTGAATTTTGATAATTTGCTTACATTTTTTCTATTGATTTATTGATGTTAATTTATTTTTTCTCTTTAGTAAAAGATCTCTTCTTTCTGTCTTTCTCATTACCTTCTGTTACTTCTTCCGAATGAACACCATATTCTTAGGAAGCTTGAATTTCAAGTCAATGGCTCCTTTGGTGGGCTTGTTCCATATGAATTGAGTTCATCTTCTGAATAATAATAATAATAATAATAATAATAATAATAATAATAATAATAATAATAATAATAATAATAATAATAATAATGACGATGACAAGTCTTTTTGCCCTGAAAGGGGGTTGCACTAGGAATTCACATTCCGAAGCTCATTAATGTATTTCTGGATTGGGTTGCTAGGCCTGTGCCTTTCCTTTTGAATCCACCTGACGCTGGTACCTATTCACATGTGGCTCGATTACTGGGTACAGGCGCTGATGTACTTTCAAATGTCAATTGTGCTGCTTTGATGTTTTCAGTTAAGTTACATCAAAATATCTCGTGAATCTACGGATAATTCTAAATTTCTAAACTCGAAAAGAAAGAACTGACTAACAAACTGAGAACTGGTACGCTGAATATTTCTGGAATAAATGATCAAATGTCTGATGCTTGCCAGAAACTGGGAGTTTACTGTCAGTTTTGTTCAAACAATGCACAGTAGACCTTTCATTTTAACATGCATATACCTTTTATGTGGTCATCACGAGAAAAAGCGTTTAAAACAAATCGTGTACAACAAGAAGAGAATTTATAAAAGTTACCCATACAGCAATTGCGATAAGAATTATGACAGCGGGAGAGAGTTAAAATGCTGTGCATATAGTAATAATGAGATAAGAATATTAGCAAATGCTATAAAATGCTACACTCATAATGATGAGAGAGAGAGAGAGAGAGAGAGAGAGAGAGAGAGAGAGGAGAGAGAGAGAGAGGATATATTTGCATATTGAATCGACTGAATAAGGAGACGGCTGGTGATACGGCGGCAGCTATTTTTGGCAATATTTCTCAAACAGAATCAATATCCCTTTCTGCGACAAAGCTACGGGGGAAGGAGGGTGGGGGTGGGGGTGGGTGCGGGAAGAAGAATCGTATTGAAGAAGATGAAAAGAAAAATGTATATAAAATTTTAAACCGTTAGAGTAAAAACGTAAAATATTAAAATTCTTAGAAAACCAACCATGGACGCGACGCATACTAACTGGTTTTTATTCGATGTTTGGTATTATGTTAATTTATTTTGATATCAAGTAAGTGAAATTCATATTAGCTCATTACTATAGCTAGCCTTATCCGTACGTACAACATAGGCTACTATAACTAACATATACACAAATATCTAATGAAGGGTATTATCTTACTAACAAGAATAATACTTTACATATACAAAAATTTTTCGCATAGGAGAGAATTAATATCATCTGTAGTTTCTGCGGAAACTTAAATGATTGGGTGAAAATTTAAAATAGTTAAAAATTATGTTCAACATACAGACTATTTCATGACAAGAGATCAACCATACGAAAAGAAAAAAGATTTAAGTGTATTAGGGTTGTTTACGTGTTTGCGAAGAATGAGTAAATCAACAGTCAACAGGTGAGAGAGAGAGAGAGAGAGAGAGAGAGAGAGAGAGAGAGAGAGAGAGAGAGAGAGAGATTCGACGACAACAGGTGGTTTCGTTCTTGATGCCTCCTTCAATTTCTTTCTTCCTCCGACTGCAGTAATCATCACGCACCAGTGACAGCGAGTTACAGGCGAGCGTGTGTGTGTATGTGTACCTAAATTTTTTTATACACCCATAACCCATATTATTATTATTATTATTATTATTATTATTCACAAGATGAATCCCGACCACATGGAACAAGCCCATAGAGGCCACTGACTTGAAATTTAAGTTTCCAGAGATTATGGCGTTTATTTGAAAGAGGTGACAGAAGTTAATAGAAAATGCAGAGAGAAAAGATTATTTTTTATTAACAAATTGCTAAATAAGCAGATAAAAATGTAACTTATTACAATGCACGGAGAAAAGGTTTATGGTAGTAATTCTCTGCATCTTCGCTTGAACTGCTGAAATTCCCATTGCACGACATCCTCAGGGAGACTTACACAGTCCAACGGTGTGAGGAATAAAGGACCTCTGGAACTGGAACTGAGAAGTTCGACATCGAGGCACAATCTGGTTGCTCTCGGAAGGAAAAGAGGATCAGGGATCAATTGTGAATCTGAAAGATCTCTGTTAAAATACAAATTATGAAAAACCGACAAGAGACCATCCGTCGATGGTCCAAGTCATAACTGCTAATGTTAAGAGACAGAAAACTTCCACCATGAACCATTCTGTCAAAAAGAGATAAATCTCTGGCAGAAGCAGACAAAAATATCTTTCAATATCAAGCTCATTAGACCTTGGGAATAACCTACACCTACGGGCAATTATAATTCTCCTTAGGGGTAAGTTACCAGGGTATAGTGAACTGCACAATAAGTGTGATATTTTGGCTTAACCTTTTCGGAGATATTAAGCCAAAATATAACCCTTATTATTCAATAATAAGCGTTGGGAATAACTTACGCCATGGGGGAATTACAATATAATGTGAGTATAGTAATGAAAATTTGCATATGCTTCTTAAAAAAAAATTAAAGTTAAAAGCTATAGTATGAAGAAAAACACCAAAATGAAGATAATGCTTTTATTGCGAAAACTCGCAATTTATTTGAAGTGTGTGTGTGTGTGTGTGTGTGTGTGTGTGTGAGAGAGAGAGAGAGAGAGAGAGAGAGAGAGAGAGAGAGAGAGAGGTAACATGATGAAATAAAGGCAACTTTGTAATACGCTTATAACTTCGCCACCGTTTCTTTCCGCAAAGTTGAGAATTCTGAACATGGTCGTGGAATGTTGAAAGTGTCAGCGGACAAGTCTTATGACACAAGGTAAAGAGATGATTCTGTCTCTTACATATACACATTTCTCTCCGCTGTGAAGTGTCTTTGTGTCCCGAAGTTGGATATGTTAGTCACAGGCGGACACAAAGACGCAGAAACCAAGGTTGGCAAATGATGTTCTCATGAACAATAATAAGATGAGGTAAGCTTTTTAATTCCTCTCCATACTCCCGTTTTTCCTAGTTAACTTCCCTTTTTCAAGAAGTGGACTTGTAAAAATAAGAGAGAGAGAGAGAGAGAGAGAGAGAGAGAGAGAGAGAGAGAGAGAGAGTAAAACTGCCTTTCTACGATTCATCTCCCTTAAGATTATCCAGAGTACAATCAGAAAATGCTATATTGCAAAAACTTGCCTACTGTTCGCCCTGTGACTTTCTGCCTTTTGCTTATCATCGATTCTCTCTTGTCTCCTCTTATTTGGTTGTCCAACTTCTTTAACTATTTCCGCTTTCAATTCTCAATTTAAAAGGAGAGCCTTCGGGGAACCCCAACGAGAGTGTGACTCGGATGATTCGGTTAATAATAATAATAATAATAATAATATAATAATAATAATAATTAATAATAATAATAATAATAATAATAATAATAATAATAATAATAATAATAATAATAATAATAATAATAATAATAAATCTTAAGGAATCTTTGACGTAGCAGGGAAATCCTGTTCCATAAATGCTGATCAAATATATTCCTAAAAACCTCTGAACCAAAAAAGAAGAATTACGAAACTAATACATAGTCACCCTGCAGAATTCCTCTTTTCGGTTTAATCTATACACCACCAAGAGTTGTATTTTTTTTTTTTCTTTTTGGCGTCTTTGCGGTGCCTTAGATGATTAACGGTTCTGGGAACTTTCATTATTCAAGAACCTAATCGATGGCCTAAATACATCGCCTAATACCGTTGTGTTTATGTATGCTACGTCCTTGGTAGCGCCCCGATGAGAGAAAATTGTAGTCCAAAAGCGTGTTGGTATGACGTCATCGCAAAGCAATTTCATGCACAAATTTGGATAGCTACGTGCCTGGTTACCATTACCCAACTGCTAACCAGGCGCGTAGGTATCCAAAAATGCTGTGACCGAATTCACAATTTCACAAATAATGTTAAGTCATTCTCTCTGAAGTTCTCTCCTCGACTGAAACGATACAAATGACTGATATTATTATTATTATTATTATTATTATTATTATTATTATTATTATTATTATTATTATTATTCAGTATATGAACCCTATTCATATTGAACAAGTCCACGGGGGCCACTGACTTGCAAAGAATATGATGTTCATTAGGAAGAAGTAAGAGGAAGTAAAGTGAAATACAGAAAGAAGAGATCCCACTTATTAAAAAAGAGATAAAAAAATATATAAATAAATAAATAAAACAGATTATTTTCATTACTATTCAAACATCAACTCCTTTTCGCAAATAGCTTCCGTAAATTGCCCATATGTGATAAAAGAGAAGAGCAAACACAGAGAATATGCGAAATATGATACAATTCTGTAAAAATAAAATTCAACGCAGCAAAATCTGGGATAAAACATAGCAATCTTGCTGGGATCACTTGATAAAAAAAAGTATTACCTAATAACCAAATATCATCCATAATATTTTGGAAAAATATAAAGAAAGGGACAGATAACTACTGGTTTTTGTGAACCATTATTCTCTCTCTCTCTCTCTCATATATATATATATATATATATATATATATATATATATATATATATATATATATATATATATATATATATATATATATATATATATATATATATATATATATATATGTGTGTGTGTGTGTGTGTGTGTGTGTGTGTGTGTGTGTGTGTACATTAGCTCCTTCTCGAATTGCAATTAAGATTAAAAGTATTCTTGAATGATCAAATAATATGAGCTATTAAATTAACTTAGTTTGAGACTGAACGAGATGTTCGACTGAAATTCAATACAGGTCGGGGTTAATTACTGTATCACGAGTAAAACTTAATGCTCTCAAGAAAGTCTTATTCTTGAATGAAAAATGAGCAAACAATATGAAAGTTATTAAATTAATTTAGTTCGAGACCTAACAAGCTGTTCGTCTGAAATTCAATATAGATCGGAGTTAATTACTGTATCGGAGGTAGAAGTGAATGCTCTTCTTAGGAAACAGAGTCTTCCGTATGACAAACGTATTTTTTTCTTTTTCCTTTTTGCCATATTTCTGTATTCATACAAATAACTATGCCCTCTTTTCGGGACTTGAGAGTTAAATAACAAAATATTCTCTATTTAATGCATAAATTCTTGATGCGAAGAGAGAGAGAGAGAGAAACCCTTCCTTTCAACACGCAGAGAGAGAGAGAGAGAGAGAGAGAGAAGGTAGCCTGCAATCATAGAAATATAGATGAAGACTTCAATAAATTTCCGGCATAATCAAATGGGAGTACTGTACATCCCACGCGAACAGTAGTAACATTACAATAACGAACTGAATGGTCCCCTACCATTCCGCCTAAAATCATGCATTTTTGAATAAGGAATTAAATGGCTGTTCCCAAATTTCTGATTGACCATTCGATGAAAAAGACCAATATAAAAGGGAGCTTATTGGCCAATTCTGATCATGAAAATTAACTTCACGTGAATATGAACCATTCCAAAAAGCAGGCGAACGAATGCATTAATTACACCAATCCAATTACGCTGGAACAGTGTGTTATTCCAGTTAAAATAGCTGTAATAAAGACTGTAGAAGGACGCTAAAAATTCAATAATCATGTGCGTGTAACAGCCTCACGTTACAAATTTTACATTGCAAACGTTATTTCTTAAATATGATAACGTTAGCGAGTAATACATTTAGTGTGTGTGTCCGCGCGCGTTTCCACACAAAGAAATTGGCAGCAACGTTTAGAACAAGAATATTTTAGGGCATCGTGTAAATGCATATTAAGGCAACGTATAACACATGAATTTCGAGTGCCAACAGGGTCTCACTTAGGATGCAATGCAATTGCAATAAAATGACAAAACATATACAGGGACCCTAACACTGGCAGTCAATTTATTTGTTTATCCAAACTGGGGTCACTAGGAAACTCATGATGGTAGATTAATTAGAGAAAACGTTATTACCAAGTGAGAGACGATACGGACATATGTTTGGAACCAGAGGAAGTCTCGAAATTTATATAAGGTTTCACTAATTCTACCTCTTTTCAATGGTCCACCTCCTCCTCTCCTTCATAATGGCTATTATGTAAAAATATATATATATATATATATATATATATATATATATATATATATATATATATATATATATATATATATATATATATATATATATATATATATCTGTGTGTGTATGATTTTTTTTGTGAAACAGATGACCGACGGGGAATAAACTCCACGTCTAGACTTGCCGTCGTCCAGCCCTGGCTCCTAACCGTAGGTACTTTGGTCCAAGCTTCGGGACGGTGTAAAATATCCCTCGGGTAGGGTCTTTTTAATCTCAAATCGCTCTGATTTTACCGTCATTTCTGACACTATGAATACAACAATAACAAACAGTATTAATAACAATGTCTGTCATTATATACATACTGCAAATCACACTTCAGCCTAATCACACACAATGCTCATTCCAAGACAAATAAGTGATTCTTGACTCCCATTGCAATGTACCCTAAGAAAAGAAAATTTCAATGTCATGTAACTTATCAACGATTCTGTTCACCCACATCTGAAAATAAATTCTAAAGAAGCTAAACGAGATACGTCACAGCAATTTATTTAAACGAACTACATGAAGGGAAGTCTATTTTCCCTGCCGCTGTCTGAGAGTGGGTGTCTCCCGAGAAATATATGACCACATTCATCGTTACATTCACCCTATAACTTCGAGAGCAACGATCAAGTCCCCTCGCTGGAGAATTCCACATTTTATGGCTGTTTCACGCAGCCACACAGGATCTTCATCTGCATGGGGTCGATTCACTTACACTTTCTCCCATGCATCACATAGCTTTCCATGCAAACCTACTTCGTAATTAAGAATCTGTAACGAATCAGGGATAAAATTGAAAAAAAAATTATAATTACCGTTTACATTCAAAATTACTCTCCCAATAATGGCACTGATAATTGGCAGGGAGAAAAATTCTTGAGGATATAGAAATCACTGAGGCAAAATGCCACATGCATAGCAGTTTCGCAAACAGGTATGTACACAGAAATATACAGTAGGTAAAGTGAATCATTCTCTGAAAAAGGCACGTACACTCGCATGCATGTAGAACAATCGAAAATATAACTCATATATTCAGAGAGTTAAATTCACTAATGAGAAATATCAAACGAGTCTTGGAATCTCGAATATAGGTCAATAGGTGGATCAAAAATGTTCATGCACCAAAACACGACGTTTGAATACAAACAGATAAATAATGATAATGTGGTTTAGAAGACGTACTGGCAGTAGTAATAATTAATAATAATTAAATAATGATACTGCAATAAGAGTATTAATAGCCAACAAAGGTGCAAACAAACTAAAACTGGATGTTACTGGTAACATTTGAACACACTTGTGCTCCTGTCTCTTGAAGGCAATCCATAAAATAATTACAGGTGAGAAGGCAAGGAATGTAAAAACATAATCAATTATCGTTTGGAAAAGTAATAACAAGTTGAATGACAAAAATCGTAATGGAAGTAGTCATAATCTTAAAATGCAATACTAATGGTGCGAACGAAATGGGCGAAAGCTCCAAATAGATTATGATGAGGCAAAATAGCAATAATAAAAGGTGACAGTTAAGCTTCGGTAAAGAAAAAAAAATCCATAACGTGGTTCATCAGAAGCATTAAAAATCACTGGACCTCAATTCGAATTGTTCACAGCTGTCTCCCGCCTTGCATGAATGTCTTAGAGTACAGAAATGGAGAGAAGAATCGTTATTTCCAAACGTAAACGTCACAGTCCACTTTTTTCTACGGCTCTCAACTTTCTCTCCTCTCAGTTAATCTAAGACAACAGTAGCTGGTGCTGGAACAGTGGGAAATAATTTCCATAATCTTTCCTCCATACACAACACTCAAAGCATTCACGCAAACCAGGAGGCTGATGTTTAACTTGAGAATTTTGGTCCTTTCTTTTTCAAAGCACAAGAGGTAAAAAAAAAAAATCACGATACAATTTGACAGCAGTAAATGTCGAATACTGGGGTTGTCACATAGCTCCCCCTGTCAGTGCTGCAAGGACGTGACACGCCACTGGAGACACGCAGTAGGAAAAGTTGCTTGGAAAAGAGTCCTTTTTTTTCAGTATGAAGTGAATGAAAACCTCAAGCAAAAGGAAACGAGCAAAAGTAGAATCAAATGCGTTACCTGATCTCGGATACTAACTCACGAAAGTGTATGTTGCTATGTAAGTGACACCAGGAACCAAATGTCCTGATTTTGTTAGTTTTTGTTGCTCAGACTTATGAATCGCTATTCAACTTTCTACTGAAGACATGATTCTGAAATGAATATAAGATAAAACAATCATAAATATTATTCATAAGAAGTCTAACTTAGTTCCTGTAGAAAGATAGATGTTTTATTTGAGACTTACTTCAAACTTATCGATCTAGTTATGGCATTTATTAACCTAAAGCGAGGAGTTATTATTACTTTACTATGTTATGTATAAAAACAACTTAATTGACGATACATACACAATTGCAGATTAAATTAATACTCATAATAAATAAAGTTCCATTTTCAAGTGGGAAAAATTCCAGTGGGAACCAACAACATTATTGTACTTTTGAATGTAGACTTGGAATAGATACACTCCTGTGTCTCTAAACAAATACCATTTAGAATTGTCTAAAACATTGAAAGCGCTCGTAGGTTATCCTCATTGCATCAAAACTTATGTGGAATGAATGTCATCTAGTGACATTTCATCATATTTACATAAACTTAAGAATAAGGACTTCATTGTATCAAATATAGTTCCTTTGTGTGCTTAAAGGAGAGACAGAGGGCACTGAAATTAGGTCATAAATCGCCTTTGAAATATATTTAAAGTAAATATATTCCAGGTTGAGAAGGCTACTAAAAAATAAGTCGACAAAGATGTGACCAAAGGTCGGCCTAAGTTTAGACGAAAAGATTGATCGACATGTATAGGGAAATGGAGACGCGCCGAGAATAAAAGGCTATGCATATATGTATACATACACACAAATAGTAACTGTCAGTTAATGGAATTAATATCCGCATAGTGAGAGATCAAATGGTAGAAAAAAGTCAGTCATACAGATAATGTGCTTAGTATGGACGTCCTGATGATGAAGATTTTCAGTAAAGAATAAGAAGTTGATAATGTGGGCATTTCTGCAAAGGCGCAGAATTACTAAGCCAGTGGATAAGGGGGTACAAAGGACATTGTGTCTTTCAACTCATGTAAAAACTTTTATTAATTCGTATGTATGCGTGTCCAAACACTAATTTCGAGCAAAGATATGTAAGCGCGTTTACAACATCTCATAAAAGCACTCTCTCTCTTTATATATAGAGTATATATATATATATATATATATATATATATATATATATATATATATATATATATATATATATATATATATATATATATATACATATGTATATATTGACGATGTATGTGACCAAATTCATAAAATATACATAAAGTGTATGTATCAAAACACAATACACTTTACTTTCTCACTTGCTTTAAGATAAAAATAAAATAAATAAATTCTGCAGAAGCCAAAGCAATCACAAAACTACTATATTTGGGCCTGATGTAGGATACCAGAACATTTAGTAAGGACAGAATTTGACTGGCTGATTAAAGATTATCTGACATTACAACTAAGAGCGCCACTAATTGGAATGCTGCAGTAATTGAGAGAGAGAGAGAGAGAGAGAGAGAGAGAGAGAGAGAGAGAGAGAGAGAGAGAGAGAGAGAGGAATCACGAATTTCACAACAGATTGTTAGGGAAAAAATACTAATTGCATTGGGCATATGTTACAGAAAAATACAGAATGAAAGTGGGTGATTTTTGGAGACTTAAAAAGTCCATGAAATAAGGAAAGAAAAAACAAACAAATGCAATGTTTGATGGAAAAAAGAGAACGGTCATGAAGAATAAAAAAAAAAATAAAATATCACTAAGGTTTGGAAAGCATACAATGGTTGATTAAGTAAACAATCAAACACACACACACACACACACACACATATATATAATATATATATATATATATATATATATATATATATATATATATATATATATATATATATATATATATATATATATATATATATATATATATATATATATATATATATATATATATATATATATATATATATATATATATATATATATATATATATATATATATATATATTAGTGATACAGGGCACAGGGAAACACTTCAGGAAACATATTCAGAGGAAGACGGACGAAAACCACACATCACTAGGCTGTCTTTTTTATTTTATAGCCACCGTTTCGTAATTATTTACAGAATTACATCCTCAGGGCTGTGCATAAGAAAAGATAAAAAAACAATTAAAGTACAGTCTTAGAATACATTTAAAATATTACAGAGTAAGAACAAAATGAATAAAAATAAAAACACAACCAACCTGGAGGTGAGACAGTAAGGAACTAAATGGAAAGAAGCCACCACAGAAAGAAGTTAAGCTAAAAAAGTTAACTGTTTTCCACCCAGGCTAGTATATAGAAATTTAAATCTATTACTAAATAAACATTTCTCTAGAAGACCTTTAGTCCTAACGGTACAAAAATTGAATTTTTTTGCAACCTTCCCATACATCAATGACAACCTTTCAAAAAAGATTTACGAAAATTATCCATGAGCATTTCCCAGTCATATCAGCCAAATTAATTCCCAAAAATCCTCTTAGTATTGGCTCTTTGCTTAAAGTAAAGGATCAGCTGTGTCCTTATATGTCCTCTGGTGTCATCTATAAGTATACTTGCCCTGAATGTATTTCAGGGAATTAAGTGGGATCCACCAGTAGGCTTCTGAAGGTGCGCATTGATTCACATCGGGGAGTTAGTTTCCGCACAGGCAGCAGAATCTCGAACCCAGAGCACTCCAATAACAGGAATCATTCACAACAATGTAAAACCTACATTGAGAACAAAGATTTTAGTGTCATCGGTCATACTGCCAACCCTCAAGATTTAACAACATTAGAGTCGTTATTTGTAAAACAACTTGTGCCATCCTTAAATACTCACACTTCTGCTAGTCAATTGTATTGTGGTTTTCGTCCGTCTTCCTCTGAATATATATATATATATATATATATATATATATATATATATATATATATATATATATATACATATACTGTATATCCTATACACACACATATACTATATATATATATATATATATATATATATATATATATATATATATATATATATATATATCCACTAAATTACGTCGTTTCCAACGACAGGTAGTGGGACCAGAGGGAAAAGTACACAACGGTCGCTGCAACATTCAAACCTTATCTGGTAAATAATGGATAAACACCCCTGTAAAAACGTCATTAACCGCCTCATAACCTATACACACACAAGGTTGCCCACCAGGGCGTCGAACAAACTTAAGCACACAGTGAGCCACTTACCTCTCTACCTTGTAAGCACTCTCACACCATCCCAGTATCTCTTTCATGCCATCTATCCGATATTCGGGGCCTTTTAGGTGTTCCTCTCCTCATCCTTACTATACTACAACAGAATGATACACTTTTCACAGATCTACCGTCCTCCATTCTTTCCACATAACCAAACCATCGAAAAACACTCAAGAGCCCTCCGTTCACCAATGCTAAATTTTTGCTTCTACACATTTTGCGCGCCTGCAATACATACATACATCCATACACAAACACACACACACATATATATATATGCACATATAACATACATACATACAAACACACATATTATGCATATATATATATATATATATATATAATATATATATATATATATATATATATATATATATATATACATAAGAGAGAGAGAGAGAAATACGTCGTCATGAGCATCATCTCCACCCTAAACGGTAAACTGTAACCCAGACTGCAATTAACGACCCTCCCATCTTCCAGGAAGGCCTCACAACGCGGCCTCTTTCATCGTACTTCATACACAGAGGTAACGAGCATCTCCATTACTGACCAGTCTGCGTATCTAAAGCGTAATAACACCGTGAAACCCAATCTGAGGCGTCGGGATACTGAGTCATTGTATCTGAGGCGTAATAATATCACTAGCCATCGCATGGCTGTGTAGCCTCCGACCGACTGACTGCCTTTCTAGCAAACAGCTGCTGCCCGGGAGTCCGTTTGGCTTTTATAAGGGAAAACACACTTTCCACGTCCTTTCTTGGCGTTGAAAATTATCCCTGCAGAGCGAGGCACCAAATGAACGCGACTGTTAGAACGTCAGTATATTTAGATTAATCATTCAACTAAAACTGATGACAATGACAACTATACAACATTACTCAAGGAACTGTACACAGTGTTGTTGAAAGTACAGACACATTGTTATAAGCAATGTTAATATAATATCTGTGTGACAACAATCACTGTCAATAAAATGATGAAGGTAGAATGATGATAATTATGTCCCATTCCATTACCAATAATAACAGATATAAGCACAAAAGAAAACTTAGTATGTCAATGAGTTTTTTCACCCGTGGGCAAAATAAGATAACAGTCAACAAAATCGTTAGGAGATATCAAAACTTCGGCAAGGCTGAATATTTAAACCCCAACCCCCAAAAATGTTCCCCTGTTGCCATTCACAATGCCCGCCTTTGGTGAAATTTCCTTCAAATCCTAACATGATTTGTTTCGAGACTCAAAGCAGTAAACAGATTGAACAAGAACGTGACCTCCTTGTCGTGGGTGATTTTAAAATAGAAAACACACATTCAATCAAGTCTAACTGGAAACAAGAAAAAAAAACCTTAACCGCACCAACAAAAGAAAAGATATTTTTAAATTGCTGACGTCACCAGCTCGGCTAAGGAAGGTGGGACATATAAAACTGTTTGAGGCGGTTTGACCCTGTGGAGAGAATGGAAGATGATGACTAGATGAATAAAATGTATAATTCAGAAGTGCTGGGAGTAAGGAGATACGGACCTGGAAGCGAAGGACAGATGAAGAGCAAGTTGTATCAAAGCTAATAGGACTTAATGTCCATGAAGCAAGAAAGGGTGTGTGGGGTAGAGGTGGACGGAGCAGTCTGCAAAAGGTCTTTGAAACACTGCCGAGGAACCTTCTGTGTTGATATATGAAGGTGCCGTTATTGTGGGAGGTTGCCGCACAGGGAATTCATCCATGATTCAACACGTAAGGAATGAATGTGGCGGTGATTAATGTCCTGTTTTTCTTGGTAGTAACTATCTTAATACAAGGGGAGTTGACAACTGCTGATATATATATATATATATATATATATATATATATATATATATATATATATATATATATATATATATATATATATATATATATATATATATATATATATATATAAACAAGTGCTGCAAGGACTTTCGACGTTAATCCTTTACTAACGTCGAAAGGCCTTGCAGCACTCCATTGTCTCTCTTTCCTTCGTGGATTTTGTCTTTATATATATATTCATCACGTTCCATATTATCGTGATTCAGTTATACGCACACACACACACAACACACACACACACACACACACACATATATATATATATATCTATATATATATATGTAAATACTGTACGGACAAATACACAAACATGCATGTATTATTGCTGTTTCAAAAGAGTTAAATTAGAATAACCTGAATAAAATGACTGAAATGACTTTATTATCCCATACTATCTTAAAAGGTGAAAACAATGCAATATTTGTTACATTAGACCTTGAGTTTTGCAAGATTTACCAGAATTTCCGCATTTAACTCTATGTCTTATTTACATCTGAAATATTTAGAAAGCATCAACAAACACTGAAAAAACTTATACTGAAATAGAATAACATTCGGTAGGTCTGTTTTATACCTGCAAATAATCAAGGTACTGCCGTGAAACCAAGACGTTTTACAAGAAAAAAAAACTATAAATACATTCACTGACGATGACGCAATTTTTCTCCCTGAAAAACCTCTTAGGATTTTTTTTCTTTTATTACTTCAAGTGCAGTGTGGTCGAAGAAGGTGAAGGCGAGGAGAAGGAGGGAGGGAGGGAGAGCGGGAGGGAGGAGTGGTATTCTTTCGTGAATAAAACGGTATGAAAAGACCCGCAGAGTCTTTTCAAGCAAGGATCCAAGAGAACAAAAGGGGGCTAAAAAGCATTTCATCCTTCTAGAGAGAGAGAGAGAGAGAGAGAGAGAGAGAGAGAGAGAGAGAGAGAGAGAGAGAGAGAGAGAGATTTACTTGAGACATATACGTTATAGAAACTCTAGTATTATTATAAGCATCAACAGGAATATACAGCTACAAACGAAGTGTTTTCATTACAGGCCAAACTCAAAGTGTGTTGTCTTGTATATATCGTAATGGGCATTTGGTCAACTCTTTATATGCAAAAGAAACGAAGAACGTCAAATAATAATTAATGCGCCAGCACTATCTTGAAACGTTAAGATAAAAGACGAAAAAAATTACTTATTTCACAAATTCATGTAAGAGAAAAGGAACTTTTTTTAATAAAGTGAAAAAGAAAATACGCATCTTTAATAAGTCATTGACTCAAATAATTAATAATTCCATTACTTCGTATGATGTAAAATTATCCTTTGAATTAATTGAAAATTCATTTGAGAAAATTAATTTAATCATAAACGCTAAATGGAAAGATTCTAATTTTTATTTCAACTTTTAGTTTTATGAAACATAAATGATATAGAAAATGTCCCTAACTTGAATAAATATCTCCGAACAGATAAAATGTCATCTTTTTCAGTATATCAATAACATTCACAAGAAAAATTATATATTCTTTTCTTAAGAAAAAAAAAAGGACAAAAGCAACACCTGAAATAACAATCTACGAATACTCAAGAGCTGTGCACACAGAAAATGGAAAATGTATTCTTTTTAATATTTTCCTTAGAATTTAGGCAAGAGAAAATGTAAATCACTGGCAACAGAGCTCCCACATAACTGGAACGAGGAATTATGAAGCTTGAGGACAAACGAGTGAAATGGATATGAACCGCGTTCCAATAAAGAAGGCAGAGCGGATATTCTTTAAAATGCGGAGAGGAGCACCCGGGGTTACCCTGCTAAGGGTGGAGGGACTTGACTCCTTCCATAGCTGTTTTGGTGAAGAATGACTTCAACTTCCAGAAAAGGTTTGATCTTTTGTTTGCTCTGAATGTCTTCCTTTTCCTTGAATTAAAACATTTCATATCGACACAACTACAAGGCATTTTAACCTGGATGTCAAGATGTAGAGATTACAGAATGATAGCGTCGCATAACTCAAGGTTAATGTTTAGTATTCAACTAACTCACGCGAGTGTATATATATATACATAAATATATATATGTATATATATATATATATATATATATATATATATATATATATATATATATATATATATATATAAAATTATATATCATTGCAACCTGAATATATGTACACACAAAAACACAAACGCACGCGCACGCTGGCACACACACACACACACACACATATACACATATATATATATATATATATATATATATATATATATATATATATATATATATATATATATATATATATATATATATATATATATATATATATATATATATATATATATATATATATATATATATATATATATGTGTGAATAAGAGATGGATAAAGAGATGGATAAAGATTATGATGTATGTAGCAGACTGTAACAGCTGAGAGGCAAATGAGGCTTTCAGCTTAGCCTAAAAATGGCAACACTTCAGGCACCTGAACACGTGGAATCCCACTTGCTGCAGCGAAAGTTCTCAAGAGCAGACAGTGCCCTTCTTAAAGCCGCTTGACAGAATTCCTGAAGATAAAAATGAAGAGAACGTCTCGTAATCGAAAGCAAATACCAAAACTCCAGGTAATTGAAAGCAAACACGAACGTACAATCAGGTGCTAAGGTTCGTTAACCAACACCTATTCATCAAAAGTGTAGCGTGGAGGACGGGTCGCCGCCGCCGGGTTGTTATCGTCTTTCTGAGGCTATTCGGAGTAAGCCGGTTAAGATGATATCGCCCGTTTCTTTCCTAACTGACAGTTCAACAAAAGTCGTCATCATCATCGTCATCAGCGTTGTCGCCAACGACTTAATTCTGAATGCCTTCCATTAAGAGTCATTTCAAATTACAGGGTTAATCAAGACTAAAGCGATACCTTGTAATTAGATCTTGCCACTTCACTCTGTACGAAAAATAGTTTTCCATGCCCCCCCCCCCCGTCTCTCTCTCTATAATATATATATATATATATATATATATATATATATATATATATATATATATATATATATATATATATATATATATATATATATATATATATATATATATATATATATATATATAATGTATATATTATCGCCTGTTCACTTAGCAACAAGTGGAAAAACATCATCCACCCACAGTAAATGCTCTGCAGAGGTGATGGAAACCTCATGGACCCTTTCAAGCAGTTCATAAAAGAACTCTCTCTCTCTCTCTCTCTCTTTTATTACAGGTCTTCCAATCTGCACCAAGTGGTGGTAAATACCTCCCACTCCACAGTCAATGTTCTGTGACGCGATGAAGAGGACTTCACGAACTCTTTCAAGCAGCTCTCTCTCTCTCTCTCTCTCTCTCTCTCTCTCTCTACCCACCACAGGAAGGCTGTAAGGTGGTTGGGGTGACAGTGTTGGGCTACAGAGGGAAGGCAATCAATGCCCAATCAGAGACGCCAACGATCCTTCTACTGGCTGAAAGGATCATCAACACGGCCGGCAACTTCACATACAGTCAACGGCCTGTAATTTACTTCCAACTCTTTCATTATCTCGACAAACAGAGGAGACCCAGTGTGTGTGTGTGTGTGTGTGTGTGTGTGTGTGTGTGTGTGTGTGTGTGTGTGTGTGTGTGTGTGTGGATTTTCAACAAATGCAGACACAAACAAATCGCTGATGAAAACATCCCTTAAAATACAGAAAAGTCAACACAATGATAAACCATAATTTCAGAACTAGTAATTACTGAGGCAATTCTCATGACTGCGCAATCATTTACTTATGGAAAATCGACCCCCGTTTCGGAATATTGGTTTCCTTTTTTCATCAAGCATTTAAATAATTATCACAATGGCACTACAACTAATATTCGTAGTATATACGCCTGAACCGAAAGTTAAATTCTGTCAAGTCCTTTGCTCTCGTTATAAAGGAGAAAGGTGTCAAATACACATTGGTGACACTTTCGCTCTCCCTTCAGGGATCTATTGCATTGGCAATTTCGGAATGCTGCCATCGAAACTGTGTAAGTTAACCTACCTTGGCCTTAAGAGGAAAAAGAATAAGACGAGTGTATAATCATATTAGCTAAACAGCAGCAGTAAATAATACACAAACACACACACGCAGAGTTATTTCACTGAATGACGGGTTATTAAGAGCACTACATTTTACTGCAATCCCTATTTTTTTCAGCTGCAATAGCAGTCAGAAGGTTCTTGTTAACTTTTCATTATTTTGATCATTGTATCATTTTAACATTTTAATCATTAATACTAATTTTTTATGTTTACTCCTGTGTTTAATTTCTTCACATTTAATGCACTGAATATTATAATATCCCAGAAAAATTCATCTACGGTCTGATAATGATGAATTAACATTAGTCCTTTTTTCAATATACTGCTGCTTCAAGGAAACCTTTTGGGAAATTCTAATGCACACCACGATTCAGGAGGTCCTTACTAAGGAGGTGTGGTGCAGTGTACAAATCTTGCAAGTTAACCGTTGATGAGAATTACCATTATTCTTCAATTTACATACCAGTAAACTAACCTTTAGTTTACGGTCAAGTATTTTCTGGTTGCTTACTTTTAATCAGCCACGATTCAAACTATATGAAAAACCCATCTCATTCTCAGTATTAATTCTGGTCTTTTTCGATTTTAAGAGCAGTTCGCACGCTTTGACACTTTCAGTACAATTTCTTCTTTTTCCACTTTTCACATTAAGAATGAATACTAAAGAAAGAATAGAGCGTTTTCGAAGAAGATCATTTTGGTGAGAACCTTGACCTTGACTTCAACTTACCAGAATTTGGAGTCGTATGAGCAAGACGGATATGCATAATGAAAAATGAAATGAGCTGGAGCATGCACAGATGCATTGCTTACACGTCTTCCATATTCTGATCTGTCGCTACATTGTTTAATTTTTCCGAGTAATCTTACTAAAATCTGCTAAAACAAGTTAAACCTTTAATGAAAAGTCTGCAACTGTTAGCAGTTCTAAGGTTAGAAATGTTATCGATCTTTTTCGTTCGCTGTTATCATTTACTTGCTTATCAATAACCCTTTCACGTCTTGATTTAACTACTAGATACAAGGTAACGTGTAATTATTCCTAAGGATAGATATTCAAGTTTGGGTAATAGCGACGTTTATCCCCCGTCTTCCTTCTGAAAACACCATCGAGGCACGCAGCCTTGTGCGCTCAACTAGACCAGGGCTGATGAAAGCAGAGTATAAATCACAGGCGGTGCCTCTTGAAGAAATTCAATAATAAATCTAATATCTAAAGTCTGCGTACTCAAGCCACATCAGTAGTTTGCACGTCTACAACTATCCATTAAAAAACAAACATTAGAATTCATTTGAAAACATGCCTCAGTCAAACCATGCAACTTCAAATGGGCTACATGGTTTCAGTGGCGTTCAATCTGCTAATCTGCATCAGCAGCCTCCAAACGCTAATCAAATGGAAGAGTTCACCAAAGAGATATTTTCATCCAGCTTCACAAAAACCCGTTCTCCTCTCCTGAGACATTTCTTTAGGGTACGGACATACGATGCGTACACAGGCAGATGAAAATATTACCTCAACAAAATTTCGTTGTCTGTGGTAACAATTCACTGCTTGTGGGTTCCCCCGCTAGTATGAAATGCCATGAATACAGCTTCCTTTCTCATAAAGCAATACTCAGCTTTCTAAAAACCTCCCTATCGATAAACCTGAGAAAGTTCAAAACTGAAGGCGAAAGGTTTTCACTGAGACGTCCCTGCAGCTCCCTGTTCTCCGCTTTCGCCTTCGAAAAATTAAGTTGTTTCTTTTTTATAATGACATTTGGTTAAGACAGTCAGTCCCGCTAACATTATGGCAAAGTGCTTCCGCTCCTACCAACACTATCGCCCTAATCACTACTATTTCAGCCACAAAAATGCCGCCGAATGAAATATTAAAGAAATGCACAACAAAAGTGAAGCAGGCATCAGGGGTCACTTTACTTAACGGCAGCGCTTCTCATCTTGTCTCAATTTGCCAGATCGCCAGTCCGTCGCCAGTCACTCTCGCTGGCTCGTTCGCTCCCTCATTCCATAAGGACACCTTCATGCCACTCCTTTCCTTCCACCGCCGACGAGATCAATACAGAAGGCCATCTTGTCCTTCTTAGAAGTATCAGCAGGAGAAAACTGGCAGTGAAAGAAAGAGAGCAGCTCTATACATTAGAGGCTGGCCAGAAAAAAAACTGACATTATTAAAGAGAAAAAAATTTAATTAACATCAGAGTGCAAGACCGAGACGCTTCAAAGCAGCACCCCAGCCCTTCTTACGACTTGCAACGACCCCAATGAACATTAACTGCTAATGACGAGCGCGTAAATTATGCCTGCAATCTACAACTTATGAGACTTCAAATTCACAACACTGTGAGGAAGACAGTTCTCCAGTTTTACACGAAAAGAAGGAAAGGTCCGTGTTAGTTTTTTTCCTTCTTTAATTTTTTTTTTTTATAATTTAACGGTAGGCCTATGTCAAGCACATATGTTGCTCACCATCCACCCGAGGTTGCAGTTCAAATAAATCGGCCAATCAGAAGCAAGACAAAAGCTTCAATGAATATCAGCTGCAGATACCCTCTGCTTGAAAAAAAAAATCTAGTGTTTCAGATGATAAGGTTGATAGTGCAAATATCCTTCTGGAATACAGTTAATGGGAAAACGGAAAAACCTAAAAAAAACCCTTCGACGATGGTTTATACAGCAGTAAAGAATTCTCGCGAACACTTTTTAGAGAGAAAGGTTCCAGAAGGTTCCAGACATCAATGTTGACTAACATTATTCTAACAACTGCTGAACAAATATACGGAAAACGCGGCATTGGTGTCAATTTGACTATGGTTGCAGGAAACCATACAGCCAATAGACTGCTTACTGACAACGAGAGAGAGAGAGAGAGAGAGAGAGAGAGAGAGAGAGAGAGAGAGAGAGAGAGAGAGAGAGAGAGAGAGAGAGAAATTTGGCATATTAAGACCAAAATTACTGAGAACGATACAAGAGGCATCTGCTGTTTTCGTGGCCTTTTTCTCTCAAGTTGCGCTAAACTGAGTAGAGAAATTATCATCTTCAATCAAGAAAAAGAAAATTTCATTAAACGAGCAGAAAATCTCGCTTTAATAAACGCTGCTCATGATAAAAAAAAAAAAAACATATTCTGCCTGCCCGATTTTAACCCAACATTCGCCAGTAACACTGCACTGTCGACAGACTATAGTAATCATAACACCGCAATAAGAAAAAGAAAATACACACACACACACACACACACACTCACACAGAGCTTTATATTTGTGATCACAAAATCCAATCCACCAGGAAATATGATGAAACTATAGAAACATCTACCGATGAAGAGCAATTTCATTCATGCCTTGAAATTCCCTGGTAAAAGATGATCGCCAGGAAAAGGAAGTAGGAAGGCAAAAATGAACAAGGAAAAAAAGAAGAAAACAAGCACAAATGTACACAATTATGAACGTATCCACACAAAAAATTTAATATATTTCCATATATACATACACACACACACACATATATATATGTGTGAGTGTGTGTGTATAAAATTCAAGACTACAAATGAAATATGAAATGAAATGTAAGTCAAATAATAAAACTCCATATATTCTCGAGATTAAAAGACGGTAATGATGCCGTGAAGACCGAACTGAAAATATAAAATACGTGAGAATAGAAAAAAAAATATATAAATACTTGTGATAAATCTTATCGTAGAGTTTCACATGATTCGAGTCGTTCCCGGAATATGAGAGTAAAAAAATATATAAATGACATACCGTTTTTAATTTCAATTGATAATTTCCTGTAATTATCATGTTTTCATTCCCATACTGTTTACCCTTAATATAACACATGCCTGTAATTAACATTAATTTCTATTCCTATTTCAGCGACGCCAACATATCCGACGATTAAAAAAAAAGCTCACGCAAGGAAAAGATAAAATCAATATTATCTAGATAATTTCAGGGAATAACAAAGATTACAGCTAACTCGAGTAACCAATAAATTTCCATACAGCCGTTCACAAACTCCAGTATATACTGAAATACGAGTTGGAAAATGAAGTAAACGACGGATTCCGACAATAAAAGGAAACCCTGTTAGAAGCCGCCGACGCATAAAACGGGAGGACAGTTTACTTAAAAATAAATGACCCGTTTCAGAAATTCACCTGGTAAGTAATAATCCCTTCATTTTCAGTCACGCTGAGCAGGGACAGCCACAAACATTTAACGTCATTACGATGGTAAAAACACGGTTTATATTCAAAGAGGATTGAGAGGCAATCTTTCCCTTTCCGGAGTTTTCAGAAAATATCGAGCTTCATTTTTCAGAAATGGTTTCAACTAGTTTTTATTTTTTTTTTCGCACATTTTTTATACATCAACAAAATCCCTACTGGTTAATATTTTTAGTATTTTTCGCCACTTGCCTTCCAAATTGATAAAAACACGCGCATACATATGCGCATGTACCTTCGTGAAAAGACGCGGACAAAACACAACCACCAATAACCACACATGCAAACACAATAAGTAAATATATATACATACATATATATATACATACACATTACATACACACATATATACATACATATATATATATATATATATATATATATATATATATATATATATATATATATATATATATATATATATATATATATATATATATATATATATATATGTATGAATAACTAAGCCACAGAGTAAAAAAATCTGCTTCGACAACTGCAAGAAAACATCTATGGTATTTTGCAACATGACACTCATCTCAGCAACATTGCCATTGCATCCTTAACATACGGGTTTCAGCTTATGTTACCAACATGAAGGATGAATCGAAATCTTAAAATCACACAAACAGAAAAATGGATACAAAAGTATAGACGTAATCAATACAATTTTTACTTTCCCAGATAGAGAGGAAGATTAGCAGCAGCATCGCAAATTAGTGAAGCATTACTGATATTACGGCCTATCTCCAAAATTCCCGTCCTGGAACAAATTACTTTCTTACAGAAATCTACTTACTATCCTTTAGCACTCTAAGACAGGATCCAAAGTATAAAAATACCCTCCTTGGCTGTGTGATCTGAGGTTGATCCTTAGTCTAATCTCCTTAACCAGATATTTTCCCCCCTAAAACGTTCCTCACCAGAGTCTGGTCGTCGCATTATATACGAGCAACTATTCAGGGTAAGTAACTTGATATAAAGATTAAGTAATCGATTTTGTCATTAGAGGTGGCCTGCATAATAAATACAATTCTGTATTGTACCCGGTTGTTCACTAAGAGTATTTATGTATATACATACATACATATATACATACATGGACAGTATGTATGTATGTATGTATGTATATGTACATATATATATGGACAGTATATATATATATATATATATATATATATATATATATATATATATATATATATATATATATATATATATAATATATATATATATATATATATATATATATATATACACATACATATATATATATATATATATATATATATATATATATATATATATATATATATATATATATATATATAGTTTGTGTGTGTGTGTGTACAGACTTTATGAGCACTAAGGGGAAAATAACGTCGTGCTTGCCGACTCGAGTAAGGACAAAGATGCTCCAATTCCGTCGAGTCTCCCCTCCTTTGACCTAATGACCTGGATAGCGTCATTACCTCCGAACATGCGACCATGATTATCTCTGGACGGGACACCGTCAATCTGGGAGTTAATTTATAGAGTATTTTAGTTAAGTCGTAAGTAGGGCAACGCCACCCGACAAGGGGAAAAAATATCAGGAGATCAGTGACGAAAGAAGACATGAAGTATCAAATGAAAAAGGGGTTAATACTGTAATGACACCAGCCATCTTATCTCTTCTTGGGATGAAGAGGAAGTTTCAAGAAAATCAAATGGGCTACATTATAGCAATATTTTCCCTACAGTTTCTACAGATTATGTTTAAGGACAAGATAAGAATGCAAGACCCACGCCTAGTCCTTTCTTACTTAACACTGGAGGAATTACAATGCACGCATAAAATAATCTTATTGTTGCTGGGTGGACTTAAAAAACTGCTGAATACACTATGATGTCTCTAATGCACATACTCACCCACAGTTTCTCTCTCTCTCTCTCTCTCACAAATACTATATGAAAATGAGGAAAAATAACAAATCACAGAACACCTGCATATGGAATAATACGGAAAATTATGGTTTTATGGAAAACAAAATAAAAAGAACAAAATTGTTTAGCATAAAGAATACCGTATTTTGGTTAAATAAAAAAAAACGTGCAACGACACTTTTCATCGATAAGTCTTTGCTCTTTATTGTGGGTGGATTGAAAGGAAAACACGTCAGTCACTGTCTCAACCAGTTTCTAACCAATGCCAAGAATATAAACAGATTGCATTAAATTCCCACAGCACTGCAATTTTTACATATACCTACAGAAAACATAAGCAAGTATGTGACAAGTGATAAAAAAAAGTCCCAAAACATCTCGTCTCCTATTCAGGGAAATAGGAAAACTAAATGTTTCGACAAAGTCTCTGAACATACTGTAACCTTCGAAATTCTGACTTATTATATTCGACGCCAATCTGTTACTAAACCCTTGGCCTGTAATACTGAATCCTTATTAACGACACTTCGACGCTTCTTCAAATGAACTCGGGTCTTTCACCTGACACTTCCTGGAAAGTTAGGGTTTTTTCGTCCTCATGCATCTAACAATATCAGCTGAGAATATTGAAGTTCTTTCTCTCTCTCCCTCTATAATTATATATATACATACATACATACATACATACATATATATATATATATATATATATATATATATATATATATATATATATATATGTTTATGTATTATATATATGTTTGTGTATTTATATAAATATAAATATACATATATGAACAAATACACATATATATTATAAATATACACGTATATACATAAGAGAGAGAGAGAGAGAGAGAGAGAGAGAGAGAGAGAGAGAGAGAGAGAGAGAGAGAGAATATTTTTCAGCTATATTAAAAAAAAACCCAATTTCAAACTAGAATTGGTCGCTCAGAAAGAAAAATCTGACCAAACAGTTTCAAAAGGGTAGTGAAAATTCCCGTTCGCTTTTATTCATACAATTCAAGACTTGTTCACGGCACTGAAACTAGACTTCACTTTGAAATACTGGCCCTACCTATCATCAGTTAATTACCAAAATTATGTAACGTACATTGGTACACTGTATTTTAATTTACTCTCATTAGATTATTCCTCCTTTCGACACAGTCCAGTATTTATCGACATTCTACAACTGTTCGAGCAATTCTGATCATTCCACGCGTGTTACCATCAGGAGTTCATAAAAAACTAGGGAGAAACCTACCCAGGTTTCGACACAACCACTGGGGATAAATGTATACTAGATCTATACTGACAAAAACTGACAGTGAGAATTCCTTTTTATTTAGATGGTGTGTGTGCACTTGTGTAGGAGGCGCTGCACTGACACAAATGACACTCGAAAATTCTTTCCCTTACCATCAGAATTTCGAAACTTAAAAATATTTAAAATTATAGCCTGGGAAAATCAATAAAGAACAATATACCTCCACACACAACTAGGAAGGAGAGAGAGAGAGAGAGAGAGAGAGAGAGAGAGAGAGAGAGAGAGAGAGAGAGAGAGATAAGAATAAAGAACAATATACCTCCACACAGAGCTAGGAGTTTGAGAGAGAGAGAGAGAGAGAGAGATAAGGATAAAGAACAATATACTCCCACAGAGCTAGAGAGAGAGAGAGAGAGAGAGAGAGAGAGAGAGAGAGAGAGAGAGAGCCCGTCCAGACTCAGTGTCTCGGCCGAAGCAAAATTTGGCTGGCAGCCAGGCTGAAGAAAACCCACGTGATAACAGTATTACGCAGTATTGAGACCCTCCGTGTTACAGCATATTCAAAACCCCAGCCACCCATACCCTTGAGGTAACGTTGTTATACTCCAGCCTAAAACCACTGAGCAGATCACTCCATGCGAAAAACATCTGATGGAGAGCTTACCACACCCTGAATTCTCTACCGTGTTTACGTAACGAAATCGTCTCCGCGGATACCAGTTCATAATTAGGGATGTGAGACCAAGTTTATAATTCCCTCATGAAGGAATCGTTAATGCAATTAATTTTATGATGTGTAAGAATGAAAAGGATAATAAAAAAATTCACTGCTGAACAATCAAAATGTAAGAAGGCGAAATACCATTCCTCCTTGTGCCGCGAATATTCTTAGCTGCCATATATAGTCCTCACATACGCATGCAGGCCCACAAATATGCGACATTTTGAATAAATACATAAGAAAACGATTCACCCTTAATGCAAATCACATGACTTCAGTTCAGAATTCTACAGACTCCCAGAATCTGCCGGGAGAAGACTCCCTTCCCATTTTGAAAACCACAACAGATGTGACAAGACTAACGCGTATTCACGGCGTTCGATAAATCACAAAAGGCCTTCTAAAACGACGGAAGGACGAACTAAATGAGGCGTCACCGGAGACCACATCTCACTTACAAAAGAGTTACGACACAGAGCCTTCGAGACCAGACTGCCAACAAAATATCGACACTACAATAGTACTGAACTTCTATTTCGCTGCCAACTTGTTACAATGAAAGCTACCCTTGAAACTGTGCGTAGGTCGACTGACGGAACTTCTGCTGGAGTTTGGTTACTGGACTGTTGAGTAACCATGGCGCGAAAATCGACAATCTTTTATATAAATAACAATTATAAATATATTATGAGGTTATCTTCTAAACATATGCTGTTGCAAAGTCATAACTACTTGCTCTTCTCAAAGTTGCTTGATCAATCTCAGGTTCTGAATAATGGAAAAACTAATGGGAGACTCGTAATAACAACAAACAAACAAACAAACAGAAGAATAGTATTAAAAACTAGTTTTTTATATAATACAAAGCATATTTTCTGAGAAAAATATTTACTATAGTTCAAATCAATGAAAAAATAGGTTTGACTCTTAAAAAGCAAATGGATTTTACAGACTAAATACACACAAAACAAAGCCTTGTCTAGTCAACACCTTCTAAAAACATAACAAACATCTCACAAGGGTTATTTCTTCGAACTCTCGCTTTTTACCCGGCAATAACTTATAAATGCTGCTGGGGAGAAGGGCGTTGGGTCTGGTATGATACATGAAACATACATACCGGGGTCTAAGGATGTCAGGCAGGGTATCCGATCGAGACCACAGGTCAAAGTACTAAATGTTAAATCAAAAAGTCCTAATCAAACTAAGGCATCGTCTTTTATACCCCATACAAAAAAAGGGGAATAAAAGCACGTTAAAAGAAAAAGAAGAAAGATCACATGAAAAAATCACAAGACTCTTAGCAGGAAAATCTTTGTTTTCATTTTTACTGTTTTTTTTTTATACTATTTAGAGAGACAACGATAAGTCCTTGTCTAGTCACGGCGAACAGTAAAGATAAAAAGTGAAAAAAATGAATGATTCTACATGTATTACAGGGTTATTTCTTCAAAGAAAGTTACATGAGCACTTTTTGAATAAAGGGAGCTTATAAATGGTTATGGGAAGAATCAACTCGACACCGTAAACTGAAAGAAACAATGAAGAACCGCTCAATTGCCATGCAAATAAGGGAGATTCTGCTGCAAAGTATCTTGTTTCGACAAAAGGTACACTAACCAAAGTACTGAATGTTAAAATGTCATAGCTAATCTTGAACTAAGCCTTCGTCTTTTATTTTCAAGCTTAAGAAGAAGGAAATGTTCTAAAAAAAGGATGGAATTTGAAGAAAATGACACAAGCATCAAAAACAGAAAAGTTAAAGTATATGAGACGTGGCTCTGAGACATCTGAATTGAATACCTGACTTTCTAAAACCATATTTAACATGGAGCCAGGTCAACAGTTGCGATTCGGTGTTGTAAACAAGAACTGACAAACGAAACACAAGGAAAAGCTGAACTGACACACGAAACAGCAAGGAAAACCTGAACTGACACACGAAACAGCAAGGAAAAGCTGAACTGACACACGAAACAGCAAGAAAAAGCTGAACCGACACACGAAACAGCAAGGAAAAGCTGAACTGACACACGAAACAACAAGGAAAACCTGAACTGACATACGAAACAGCAAGGAAAAGCTGAACTGGCACATGATACAACAAGGAAAACCTGAACTGACATATGAAACAGCAAGGAAAACCTGAACTGACACATATAACAGCAAGGAAAAGCTGAACTGACACGCAACAGCATGGAAAAGCTGAACTGACACACAAAACAGCATGGAAACGTTAAACTGACACACGAAACAACAACGAAAAGCTAAAATGACACATGACGCAGCAAGGAAAAGCTGAAAGTATGAAGGATATATATCGTTACAAGTGAAAATGGTAAAGCTGAAAAAAATTAAGAGCCAAAGAGTTTTCTTACGAAGTGAATCAGTTACACGTTAATCAAGATGAACGATATGGAAAGGTCTTCATTAAAATTCGTGTAATAAATCACTGGTGAGTGTCTACATGCCTTTTATCTTTCTCAGTAAGACACGACATAAGATATTACCAATACGGTGACACGGCATAAGATATTACCAAATACGGTATTTATAACGACAGACAACTTGCAATTAATCAATCAACCAATGTCTACACATCTATCTCTAAGTCAGGCACGAAATAAGATGTTACCAACCTGGTACCTGTATCGCCAGATAACTTGCAGTTACTCAATCATTCAGTATTCCCTTGAAATGTGCTTCGGCCCTTACTGAAAGTCCAATAATATGGAAATGGGCGAAATAAGAAAGTCATGATTGGCATACCTGAAGCGTAGATTGTTAATCAAAGATCTGCGCAGAAGAGAAAGTTTTGAAAGGCAACTCGTTGATGGGTAATTCCAACAACAGTGACAAGAGTGAAAAAATAAAGATAAATGGGGGTTAAGTATCAGAAACTGTGTACAGGGACATTCACCAGAGGCTCTCCTTTCCATTCATGTAAGGCATACACGCTTCATAAAAGCATATACATACGAACAGATTAAACAACATAAACACATACTAACAAAATATATATATATATATATATATATATATATATATATATATATATATATATATATATATATATATATATATGTATAGCATGTTTGTTTAAATAAATATGCATGTAAGTTCTTCCAAGTATTTTATGTTAAGAAAATAACAAGTCTAAAAGACTTACGAGGAATCGGAGAGCATAAACCACAATATATTTTTAAATGCGCCCCAGCTGATATTTTGCATAATCCCATAACCTTTCTGTATAATTCATAATCTGGAAATAAAAAAAAAAACTTTCTCTAAAATAAAAAGGTATCCACAAGCTGTTATGAAACGAAGACTTCAATGAAGCCTCTTAACGAGAGAGAGAGAGAGAGAGAGAGAGAGAGAGAGAGAGAGAGAGAGAATCAAGTCTGCTGCAGCTAATCTTTTTGGTAACCATCTTATGTTGTTGAAGAGATACCAATATGTAAATCTGGTCGCATCACGGGGAGCAATATCGAGAGAGAGAGAGATAAAAGGATGGAGAAAGACAGGGTCTGTAGCTAATCTTTCCGGTATCTTTGAGCGTTGTTAATGGACACTGATACGTGCATCTCGTTGTATCCTGGAATGGCGCGCCCTATCTCCCACAGCAATACTCGTGGTCTAGTATGTGCCCCGGGAATTCCAGGTCGGGTTCCAAATGGCCACTTGGCCTCCGCCCAACATTCTGAAGTTCCATCCGAGGAGAAAGCGAGGAGACGGGATGGAGGAATAGGAGATGGGGAAAGGGAGAAGGCGATCGCGTGCGTGCGTGAGTGTTGCGTGTGGTTCGTGAGAGCTTTCTACAAAGACGAAGATAGTTATAAGGAAAGCAAGGATTTCCTTACTGAGGGTTACTTTAGAATCTTCCATGCACCTCTATAAATACACATATACCTATCTGTTCCACACGTGTACAGTATATATATATATATATATATATATATATATATATATATATATATATATATATATATATACACACACATATATTAAATAAATACTGTATCCAAGTATTTATGTTAAGAAAATATATAGAGCATAAATACAATATATTTTTATATATATATATCCCATAATATAATATAATGGAAATAAAAAAATAAAATAAAAAGGTATTCACAAGCTGTTATGTGTGTGTGTGTGTGTAACCATGTATATTGTGTGTGTGTGTGTGTGTGTGTGTGTGTGTGTGAGAGATAAATTGTTGAGAAAGCCAACTAATCTTTTTTTTTTATGAAAGTTTTCTGGATGACCTGATTCGAGTATCATATGTGGCCTAAGGATAAGTATCATATGTGGCCTAAGAATAATTGAAAAGGTAAAATATATGTAAACATGCAGAAGTAGTAAAAAGGTTAGCACAAGCGAATTATTGGAGTGTATGAAAAAATAAAGTAATGTAAAATTATAGCATCAGAGGATGTCTCGCGCTTCTTGGATATTAAAACCCTTCCTTCGCAATACTATTTCACACCAATTACTCATCGCTTTCTAGGTATTCCTCCTCTACCTCCTTACACCGTTAAAATTATACACTATTTCACCAATCGCCTTTGAATTCTTTTCACAAGACCAAACCATCCAGTAACACGCTGAAATGGAATGGAATATAGATCTGAGGTTTAACGCCAATAGTAACACTCTGATCCACTAATTCACTTAAACTGACCTTTTCATTACTTCTACGTATCCCACACTGTTCACCTTTACAATCCTTCTTAGGCGACATATACTAAACACTTCACTTCCATAAAGGAGAGCTGACTCAACAACCCATTCATACATTCCAAGCTTGGTTTCCATACACACACCGAGTCTTTTCCCTTTGAAGGTTTTTTCACAAGACCAAGCCTTTTTCGACCTGAAATGGAATGGAATTGACCTGAGGTTTCTGTGACACACCTTGTCTCTCACCCTTCCATCATTCACTACATATACTCCCAAACACTTACGGTATACGAATAAACCGCTTCCATTCTTACACACCTGCAGTATAATAGGCTAGCATACTTTGCTCCACCACCTATAACAACATACTTTCTTTTATCAGGTCTCCACTCACCCTCATAATCTTATTGATCATATTTACTTGGAAACCTATAACTCTCTTCCTTGCTGGACGTAAGAATAAACCGTCTGGCATTTCTTATTATCGAGTTTGAGGTTCCTCAATAACCGCAAAAGGCATTTTTCCTCTTCTCTTAATTGCAGTATCTAATACTAGATTTTTTTTATTAAATTCCCAGACAAAAAGATCTGAAACATTTTTGCACCGATGAACTCAGTACGCTCTCATCAACCGAAACCATATTTCTTTAAAATACTCTAATTCAAATGACTAAAAGCGTCTCTCTCTCTCTCTCTCGTTCATATAGACATAAAAGAAAAAAACGAGAGAGTTTCAAAGGCATGAATTAATTAACGAAGCCAGGCTTTTAGGTAATGACTTTGGCTCTCCCATGGCGGCTGCACTCGTGTGCTCTTCATTTAAGGCCGATACTTCCATACCTTCAGTACTGGAGCTTGACCTTTAAGGTTAATAGATCCGAAAGGACCAGATCTAAAGAACTGGGAAGGAATTTTGTCAAGAAGAGGCTACTCGGTAATTCCAGATTTCAATAAAATGAAAAATTATGTTAATTTAGGTCTTTAATTATCCGAGGTATGTTTCCAAGAAAAAGAGCGGTATCAAGGGAAATAAACCAACGTATGAAGAGAGGGAAGATTCTCCTAGAAATAGCAAATAATAATAATAATAATAATAATAATAATAATAATAATAATAATAATGGATTTGGGTTTACAGTTCGGAGTTGTGATGACATGTAACACAGATGTCTTTCTGTACATCTGAGTTTTAAAAGACAAATCCATCAAGTGCAAAATCTACACATAATTATAAGATTTGTGTGTGTGTGTGTGTGTGTGTGTGTCCTCTCGCTTCTATTAGCAAACACAAACACATTTTATACATATATATATATATATATAAATATATATATATATATATATATATATATATATATATATATATATATATATATATATATATATATATATATATAAATCATTTAAGCCCAACACTAATGCAATACATGCAGAGATGAAGCTGTAAGGGAAACTGAAAAACTGCAGTTTATTTCTATGACCGAAAACGTACACTTTAAAAGGAAAGTACGTATCACTATTAAAAATTAACACGCCTTTCTCTTTTCATATTCCCTAATAAGTGACATTTGCAAAAGATCATTTTTCTTCGCAGTACATATAGGCAAAACACACACTGAATCTTTCGTCAAAAGTTCTACTAATACTTCCACAAAAAATATTGTTTGCACGAGCTCCTCATTTTAATGTATTTGATGCCAATCTTCACTTTTTATTAACTAATCAGTTCTTTAAATTTTCAGTTAATTATTTTATATATTTCTATGCCTCAGTTTACATCCATTATTTTTTTATTTTATTTTATTACCTACAAAGTAAACATAATGTGTTATTAAAATCGTTACCAAACTATTTGTGAAAGTCTCTTTCAGAATTCCATATGCCTAGAATAACAGAACTGCAGTTTTGACTGATGATGAGTGACAGCTAATGTGTTTATACTTTTATTTAAAGTAGGCAATATCCATTTAAAGCAATAATACCTCCTTATAATCTAAATCCCTCCACTCGCATCACTTCCTTCCTTGCAACTGCTGATCCTCTGCTCATGACCGACCTTTTCTAAAGCTTTGTTACCTACAGCGTTCGGGAAGCGAGCGTTTCGTACTTCTCCTTTAATCAGATGGAAACAAACATTATTTTAAAGTGCGCATATTAAGCCTCACGGTTATAGCAGCGTTATATTACGTCGCTCATCTGGAAGAGCATAGACGGGGTCATCGGGGTTACTAAAATGACCAAATTCCTATTTTGGGTAACAGTAACACACACTTACCGTTAAGTCACTTTCTTCATCCCCACAAAAAAAATATATATATATATATATATATATATATATATATATATATATATATATATATATATATATATATATATATATATATATATATATATATACACACATATATATATATATATATATATATATATATATATATATATATATATATATATATATATATATATATATATGTGTGTTATATATATATATTTACACGTGCGTTTATACATACATACATACATGTGTGTGTGTTAAAAACATACATAAAGTATATGTGTGTGCAAATTAGCCTAAAATTGAGAGAGAGAGAGAGAGAGAGAGAGAGAGAGAGAGAGAGAGATGATATGGTCAAACTTCCCTGAGGAATTTAAATGAGGATCTGAAGTCTCAACGATATTTTATAAAGCTCCCCCCCACTTACTTCTTGGAGTCAGCGTTGCCGAGGAAGGATGACCTAAAAAAAAGTTCAGGTTTAAAATCTCCGAAGTCAAAATAAAGGTAATTTTTTAATGGCACAAATAAAATTAATCACTTTTTTTTTTATTCTGTGATGACACTGATAATTCGAGTTTTGTGAGTCATGCTCTGCACCTTATTTTTTTTTTAATCGGAAATGTCACAGGTAATAGTACAAAGATGTTCTCTCTGCAAATACTTACTGCATTAATGGTCAATCCGTTAATTAAACAAAGTGCATAATTATACATTCTTCTCTCTCTCTCTCCAGAGGTCTGGTTAAACAAATCATTTATAACACTGAACACAAGTATTGTACTTTTTGCATTTTAATCACAATATTGTATGATTTGCTTTTATATATATATATATATATACATATATATATATATATATATATATATATATATATATGTTTATCATTATATACACGTTATTTTTGTATTTTTAGAAATATTGTGTTTATCATTTATCGTTTGTTATTTTGTCACTTTTTAGAAATATTATACAAATATATATTTATATATCTATATATATATATATATATATATATATATATATATATATATATATATATATATATATATATATATATATAAACACAGAACACACACACCAAATAGCACCCCAGTTACCTAATTCTAATTCCAGACCTTGTTAGCACCCTCTAACCCCCTCCCCAACCACCCGCCCACTTGGTCCCTTTGAAAACCCACCAGTGGAGTGGTAGCGACAGCTGCCCCCTCCTTTTTTTTTCTTTATAAATCCTCATTGAAGCCAAATGAGGGCACCTCTCTATAGATTCTGTACTATTCTCCCGATCATAAACACTGGCGCACACTCTGTGTGTGTGTGTGTGTGTGTGTGTGTGTGTGTGTGTGTGTGTGTGTGTTGTCTACGTACAAGAGGTTCTACACGAGAAACATTTTTCTTTGAGCCTTTCGTTGTTTGGACTAACTTTTTAAGCAAGTGATCCATGAAGAAATTTGAGTCTTATTCCACAGTCACTTTTTATTTGTCAGTGTTCTCTTTAGTCGATTCAACTGGCTTCATAAGACGTGGAGAGCATAAATGGAATCTGCTTATCCCATTACATGACACTTTCTATAACAAAGACATTCTACGACACTTTCTTCTTCCCAACACCATTTCGAAACTCAAGTATTACTTCCATTTTCCTATATTCGGAATTCCCAGGAATTCCAGTGGAAACAAGAACCAAAATATATAATGAACTCATCAAATTTGGTATTCATGGCATGGTCGTTCTATCTTCCTGCACAAATAAATTCCTGCTTTAAAAACGAGCTTTGGCTCAAGAGGATTTACTTTAACAACAACGATTTTTCTCTAAGACTCCTGCACGCTGGGAATATCATCTGAAAGGGCTTAAGAGAAAAAACAATCAACCTTTTCACGGCACACAGTTAATGCTAAAAACCCACTAATAACCCAAACGATTCCTATATGCTTTTCATTTTTTATTCCAGAATTTCAATTTTTTTCAGTCACTCAATGAAAAAAGTACCGAAAAGCCAAGGAAATCCTCTTCTTCCTTTTAACATAAGCCCCATACTTCCCAAAAACTGTTTCACCTTGAAATCTAGATTAGTCTCTTTCGCTTTTGCCTCTACTCAAAAGGTAAGTTCTATATTTACGTACCTCTTTTACAAATAATAGTTTTTAAAATATAATCTTAAGGTTCCATACAGTGCGAGTATTAAAGATACGCATGAATGCGTGAATGTAATTAGGGAATAACATCTCCATCCGCGATTATTTTGTTTTAGAAATAATAATAACAAACAAGGTAATCTGGACGTCGAAGACACTGGCAGATGTGACGTCATCCTGTAATATCAAACGAATCTCCCCCTCTCTCTCTCTCTCAACTTCGATTAAAACTACGTTTTAATTTTACAAGATTCACGAACGCTTTGATCTCAGGAGTTCATTTACTTTGAAGGCATCCGGGTCTCCCCTTCATATCATTTCGCCAATGTCTTTTATAAAAAAAGGTCATCAGGAGGAAAACTTAATCGAAGAGAATCGCGCGAAAACATACAAGAATTAAGCGAAAATTTTGAAGATATAACCGGATTTGCAGTCGTCAATCCTATTACTCTACCTTTCCGGTTCAAAATAATTTGGGTTTTTTAAAGACCTCGCACTAAACCTGTTGGAATATTATTTTCTTTTTTATAAAAACGAATTAACTCTATGTATAATTTGTAACAAGATTAAGATGAAAAGTTTAATCCAGCAATACAGCAAACTGTGTGTGAGAGAGAGAGAGAGAGAGAGAGAGAGAGAGAGAGAGAGAGAGAGAGAGAGAGAGAGAGAGAGAAAATGTTTTGAATTAAATGGAACTAGAGCCTAATCCATTATAGTCTTAAATTGAGAGAGAGAGAGAGAGAGAGAGAGAGAGAGAGAGAGAGAGAGAGAGAGAGAGAGAGAGAGAGAATCAGCACTAAAAAGTAATAAACATCTAAAAGGCAAAACTGAAGCATGGTTGATCAATCATGAGCCAAATGGAATGCTCCACACCGAAGCTTTTAAGCTTCCAAATGAAGGGCTTAGGGTCCATGCATGGACGCATACCTTCGCCAGATAATTCTGCCTGTTAAAGCACCACCGCTACAAAGAGAAAAAGACCCGGCATTCAAAAAATAATGTAAGTGCTTAAAACGATTTGGTTTACGGAAGCATAAAGCGCAAAATGCATCTCTTTGCCCGGCCATTCTCCAAAGTCCGAAAGCTTCGTGCGCAACAATAATCACATCGTTTGTGTCTCTCTGTTCATCAGAATTCAAGATTTCTGTAATTAAACGGATGACCTGAATCGAAAGCCAGTCATCCCACAACAACATTCGAGCGCTCATAATGCACTGAATGAATGGAGGGTTGGGGGCTCATTAATTCTCGAATGCAATCAGCTCAATTCATTCTTTGCTTTCCACTCGGAGTCGCTCAAATGGTTGTCGCTCATAACGAGCTATTTCAAGGGCAGGGTCAATTTTAGGAACCTCGTATCGACTTGATTCCCTCAAAGAGTAGAACCACCACTGCCACAAATCGCGGGCGGGTAAGAGGGTATCAAACTTTCGAATGGATGTACGAGTGGCTCCATCGAGTCTAACCACTCAGGGTGTGCGCACAACTTGGTAATTTCAGGAGGATCAGATGGGCCGTTTTTATAACTCTTACAATCCAGCGACCATGCTCACTGAGGAGTAACAACACATGTGATACGTAGGTTCGTTAATTCGGAACAAGGTGCTTCAAAAGTATGTAAATAAAAGCCATGCATTAAAAAATTCCTGACCTTTCTATGTTACCTCATTTATACAGCCAAAGACTTAATACGTTGAACAACGCAACGCCTCCTACAAGGAACCTGAGAATAGAGACGCCTGACTGGTAAAATTCATGTACTGCAAATTTATGAATCCTCCAGGTTTCCGTTTTTCCGAAATATATTGTCAATCTATGGCAGTTTTATTAGTTCAAAGTAGGGGCCCTTCATATTACAGAAACGTGCTGGGCTACTTCAGAACTTCTTGGCATAATTCGTATGAAAATTTGTACCGTTCGAATACAGACAACATGATGACAGTCTCTAAAGTGTATTTGACAATGCTAGGTTACGAATAACGATCAACATACTGAACAATACCAACATAAACTTGTAAATGTAAGGCTTCGGATAATTATTTTACCGAAGTAAAACCTTCAATTTTTGGTTATTTATATACTTGATATTTAAACAGTTCTACATAAATACATAGATTCATATTTTCATTACGAAAGAAAATACAGCCCCTCCAACACGAGTAGTTTCCTTCGTTGTAGGAGAACATTTCTGACACATTGAGAGCTGTTGTACAGTTACTAGCATTAATGAAACAAGCAACTGTTTTATAGTTACAGGTAATAAGACAATAACAACGGAAAAATAGATGAATTCAGCCAAATCACCAGATTTCATACCGAAGCAATCACCTCACGGGCAAATGGCCGCATTCGTTGGGGTTCAATCTTTCCATACGAAATTGGATTCATAGAGCCCATCCAGTTACAACAATCTGTCGATGATATGTAGCAAAATTGAAACACCGTGGAGAGAGAGAGAGAGAGAGAGAGAGAGAGAGAGAGAGAGAGAGAGAGAGAGAGAGATACTGCCAAACCAGACTTTTCAATATAAAAGAAAGAGAGAACACCCACAAGCATTGCACGTTTATCATTATTGAAGGAAAATCAAAGAAAACTTGAATCCCAAAATACTGGTAGGTGAAGCAGAGCAGAAGGCTTCCGGAATAGAAGATTTTTTCAAGCAACAATGTGTGGCCGACTATGTCTCATTCCTGTGAATAACATGAACAGAACAGAACATAATATATATAGAATTTAGGCCAATGGCCAAGCGCTGGGACCTATGAGGTCATTCAGCGCTGAAAGGGAAATTGACAGTAAGAAGGTTTCATAGTTGCACTATGAAACAATTGTTAGGAGAGGGTGGAAAATAAGATGGAAGAAAGAGAATATGAACGGAGTTACAGGAAAAGTAATGCAAGGGGTTGCAGATAGGGAACGAAGGGAAGTGAATAACATGGCTCAGGACGAGTTTTATGATGCTGTGTGGCAATCAAGGGGCACTTAGTGGGTTGACTCCATTCCATCTCTGAAGGTAACAAGGGATTTGTTTTTTAAATGAAGACCAACCATGGGAACACAGGTGACGGCAAATGATGCGGAGAAAAAACACCAATCAGAGTTGTCTATATCCACTTACCTAAGTCTTTATAGATCATTTCTAGAACAATAAGACTGTTGTGTGTCACATGGACGATGACGAGACGATAACACGCGACAGTGCACAAAATAATACTTGTAAAAAAATCTAAAAGAATGTCAGGCGGCCCTTCGATTAAAGCGAAGCTGAGCGAGGTTTTGGATATACTTCGAGAATCGGTTACGTTTGACATTTCATAGTGAAATGAAGCAAGTGTGTGTTGATGAGGTAGATGACGATTCTGAGAGTGTGTCATTGTTTGAACGAGTGTCCTTGCTTTATGTACAGCATGTAATGTTTCTGTCGCCTGCATTTCAAGAATGACTTACATAAATACCACTGTTCTGGATCGCTAAATTAGTTTGGGGTGTGTGTGTGTGACAACTAAGGGTACGTCTACACTACAGTAAAATGGAATAAACACAAGGAGGCAACTTATCTCTTGCATATCACAAATAGGTTGAAAATAAACCAGCGACCGTAAGCAGAGTACGAAAATTTGGCCAATATTGGATAATCACATTAAGCACTGGTAAGAACTTCCAACAGGATTTTCTGGTGCTGTTTCAATATTTACATTAACGTCCAGAATTTATTAGCCTTTTATATTCACATAATCTAAATGCAATTATACTCTGGCTAATCTCATACCTCTTGACTCCTTACTTTTAGGTTTGCTGACGCAGTTTGAAATTTTTATATAGACGCAAACACACACACACACACACACACACACACACACACACACACACACACACACATATATATATATATATATATATATATATATATATATATATATATATATATATATATATATATATATATATATATATATGTGTGTGTACACACATATAGTTCTTCTAAGGCGGCTTATCAGGATTTAATGAATGTATCAAAATCAATACATGGCTAGTACCAATATCACTTGCATACATAATGTGTGCGGTAAATTTTCTCATTTACTACAACGTGCATGTGTTGTTAAACTAATTATATCTTCTTAATTATTTACAACTTGTATATGATATCAAAATACATAATTAAGTCTCTCAAGGAATGTTAGCATGTTCGTGTAAGCCCGCCAGAGGATAAACAGAACAAGGGCGCCGGGACAGGGAGGGGCCGGCAGGTGAGACAGACTAAATTGGAGGTCTTGGGCAGGATGGGTTGGATTAGGAGGGGGCAAGGAATGAGGGGTGTTGGGAAGGAGTGACGGGAGTGGGGAGGGAGGGGGAGGGGAGGGGAGGGATGAATTAAGAGGGTTTACATGACCGGTGCTATAATGGCTTGAGGCTAAGAAGGGCGGGGCTCTGGCTGCTGGTCATCCGATATCCACATTTAGTTAAAAACAATTACATCCTCTTTCGCTGGGCTGGAGGATGAACTATATTAAAACTTCCTTCCCATCTGCCTTGATGATGGATGAAAAAATAATGCCTACCATTTGGGCAAATTCAGCAATACAAACTTGCAACCTCTTTTAACTCAACGGCGAATAAAATACATCCAAATTATACATGAAAATTTGGAGAGAATTTCAACCAACATTTGGTTTCCTTTGCAAAAAAAAAAAAAAAAAAAAAAAAAAAAATTCAAAATGGTAATGTTAACGATCCCTGTACCCAATTTTCCTCAATGAAGGAAGAAAAGACAAAATCATTCGACAACTGAGGAATTCGGAGAACGATAAAAGAACATAATAATCAAGACGATCTTTCAAAGCCGTCTTTTCTCCTTTCTTCAAGTCATACAACGCCCAGAAAATCAATGGCAGGGTAATTACGTCCCTTCGCTTCTAAGCGAAGGGAGATTGGGATATGGGAGTGGAAAAATGACGCTGAAAAAATAACAATAATAATGTTACTCTAAAAACCATCATTAACACTTCTAATCCCCACCAGGATTTCATAATCATTATTGTCATAATTAGTACAACTCTCTCTCATAAACCGCTACTACCCTATTAAAAGTCTGTCCTTTAAGGAATCCCCACAATTAGGGAGCCCATAAGCTCAAAAGGATGAGAGAACTTGGGGACTTCATCCCACTCTTCGATAATCTCTCTCTCTCTCTCTCTCTCTCTCTCTCCTAACTTTCTTTACTTCGTCTCTTCTGGTAAGTCTCATTCACGTCCCACCGCCCTCTCTCTCTCTCTCTCTCCTTGATAACTTTCTTTACTTCGTCTCTCCTGCTACGTCTTACATCCCAACTCTCTCTCTCCTATCCTTCGAAACTCTCTTTACTTCGTCTCTCCTGGTAAGTCTTATTCACGTCCCACTCTCTCTCTCTCTCTCTCTCTCTCTTTCCTTGATAACTTTCTTTACCTTGTCTCTCCTGCTACATCTTACATCCCACCTCTCTCTGTCTGTCTGTCTGTCTCTCTCTCTCTCTCTCTCTCTCTCTATCTGGAAAGAACTCTCTGAAACTTGACGCCATACGATTCAACTTTCCTTCACGGAAGTTGAGGAAGCAGCACAAAGTTTCCTTCTGTAACAAAAGATGATATTACAATAGGTATTAATTATACCTAGATGACTTTTTAGGACTTAGCTTTAAGATGAATTTGACAAGTAAAAGGCCACAGATCCCAGTCTTAACGAAACTATATGAATATTATCAAAACACCAAAAACAATGACGATAATGTTATATTGCCTAATACGTTATGAGGGTTATTAACTTTGATATACTCAAGTTCTACCCGTAAAAAGTATTATTAAGGACTGCACACCACTAACAATAATATGACAATTCTAAGAATAATTCATTCCAGGAAAAAACATAAGACTATTACTTATTGGTGTTAACCATACCGAAAATAGTCTTGTTTTCATAATAAATAATATGCTTCGCCCACTACTCCACGCATTGAAATACAAAGCCAAGCCGTCATAACATAATATTAAAGATTCCAAATCTGTCAAATAACATAATATTAAAGATTCCAAATCTATCATAAAAATAAAAGAAATAAATCTGTCAAAGTATTATAGATTCTAAATCTACCTTAAAGAAAAAATATACCAAAATATTAAATATTCAAAGTCCATCTAAATGGAAAAGAGATAAATATAATCGGCATTACACGAGATTACTTACATCTGATATGTATTTAGGTCAACCAATATCATTTTGCTTGATTCGTTTTTTTTTTATTTGCCTCTTTGTGGACAGTATCAATTATAATTTACCAAAGACAGTAGAAAAGCTCAGGATTAGCAATATAATTTCCTTATGTGTTATACCCCATTTTATCGAAGATTCAGGGAATCAAATTTAGCCAAACTAAAATGTGACTTTCGCAAGAGCAATATCAGAAAAAAAACATTAACTGACAGTACCAACGATGGGACTTACGTTTTGTACTGTTAGCATATTCAATGTTTAACTAAGGTAAAGAAACATAGGCAGAGACCGGGGAATGATATGCAGGTAAAAATAAACGAATGACTTTGTGTATAGTTTGCTACAAAGGGAGAATCTGGCTAGTGTCGCTCTCCCATTTAAAAGCTACATTCATGCGACGCACAAACACATTTGCCATTCTAGTTCATTCTTTGGTGTGGCCTTTTAACCTTTGCAGGTCATTACACAGTCAGTGGGATCTCAGCCTTTAATATGCATGTTTACGCACAAACGCACATACATGTATAATGGCAATTAAGTGCAGATAAAAATTATATATATATATATATATATATATATATATATATATATATATATATATATATATATATATATATATATATATATATATATATATACATAAATATATATATATATATATATATATACATTATATATATATACATTATATATATATTATATATATGTATGTATGTATGTGTGTACGCATATAAATATAAGTATATATATGTATACATACACATATGCGTACTTATATATATATTATATATTATATATACATGTAAATAAATTATGTAAACGTGTTTAAACGCATTTTGAATTTTCGTCAATGTACCTGTATGCTCGAGTGCAGCAGAATAAAGTAAGACTCCAGTCTCTTGTAAGACCGAACTGGGGAAATCGCCTTCCCAACACCTTCCTATTTCGCTTTTTCTTGCTAAATCAATAGCTTCATTCCACCCCTCCTTCTTTGTGAGCAACTGAGGCAATTTTCTTCATTTGCCCTAATTCAGACCAAGGCAACAATCATTACTTCCACTGCAGCCTTCCCCTCCTTCCTTTACAGGAAAATATAGAATAGAATATACAATTTAGGCCATAGGCCAAGCGCTGAGACCTATGAGACCATTCAGCGCTGAAAGGGGAATTGAGAGTAAGAAAGTTCTAAAGGTGTAACAGGAGGCAAACCTCGCAGCTGCAATAGGCAACAATTTTTAGAAAGTGGAAAGTCAAAGGGAAGAAAGAGAAAATGAACGGAGGTACACTAAAAGATATGAAAGAGGTTGCAGCTAGAGGCCAAAGGGACGCTGCAAAAACCCTTAAGTAATGCCTACAGTGCACCACGTGAGGTGTACTGATGGCACTACCCACCTACGAAGCCTCCTTCCTGTAGTTATGTATGGGGTCTAGTGCTGGAGTAAACATTCATATACTTCCACGTTTACCTGTCGATCAACCTATTCACAGTGCTCTCTCGCTCATGCCTGTAATATTTTCCGTATACATTCATAGCCATACTGGGCATACATATTTGCATGCATACTCGGAATGTACATATTCATTTTCCAAATAACTTGACGTCAGGTGGCCTCGCTATCTATCTAGTTATCTAATGATTGGACTACAAATAACATGTTTATACATTTATATTATTTATACATATTTATAATAATAAATTAAGGTGTGTATTTACGTTGTCATTAACTGTCAGTCTCCCTTCTATGTGGAAGTCATATACCACGGTCCAGAGAACCCACTGGAATAAACCTAAAATAGTGGCTATGTTACACTGTCTTCATATGTACCTTTTTATTCAATCGTGTATTATTATCATCATCATTAAAATAGTTTTTCCAGACCACTGAGCTGATTATCAACTCTCACAGGGCTGGCCCGAAGGATTTGTTTTTACTTAAATTACTTTTTTATCTTAGAACTTTATAATATATATATATATATATATATATATATATATATATATATATATATATATATATATATATATATATATATATATATATATATATATATATATATATACATTCACACAAAAATTATACACATATGTGTAAATAGATATGTATATATGTACTGTATGTATGTATGTATGTATGTATATATATATATATATATATATATATATATATATATATATATATATATATATATATATATATATATATATATATATATATGTATATATCGTTTATAATCTACAAGCACAATGCTTGTTAAATGAAACGGTCTTATACAGTACAGTAATGAAATTTTTGTAAAAAACACATCCAACCGCTGATGAAGCATCCCATGAGTAAATATATGTATAATGGAATAGTCACTTTTGTTTTCTACAAAGA